>NC_084630.1:15105430-15190430 GCF_033978795.1 Nerophis ophidion | reverse complement strand
TTGTTTTTGTCATGTTTGGTGTAACGTCTCGTTGGCATCTTGGTGCGAGTGGTGCTCTTCCTGGATGCATTAAAACTAAAAAAAACAGGCTAATAACAAAAACACTGGATACCAAAGGCAAACCTAAGAGCTAACTAGCATTAGTGCTAGGAGAACAAAATGCGGCTAAGCGCGGGAGCATTAGCGAATACACACATAGAAATAAAGGAGCTAAGCGTGGAAGCTAGCGAATCAGAATACAGAACCGAGTCGTCACATGTGAACACAAACAGTGTTACACAAACTACGAGAAGAGAACGAGTAACTGAAACAGGCCGGTTAAATGGCGTCTCTAATGAAAAGCAGGAGTGCTAACAAAGGCAGGTGGGACGAATCGGAAACCATGGTGACAACAACAAACAAGGAAGTGCACAAATTAAGAATCGGAAGAGTCAAACTATAAACAAGAAACACAAAAGACTCAAAACCCCAAACCATATATAATCCAGGAGGCGGATCATAACATTTGGTTTTGTTTTTGGACAATTGGTTCCTATGTTTGCAATTCCTTGTTTGTTTTGTCACCATGGCTACTCATTGATTTTCACCTTGCCCGCATGTCACGCTCCTGTCTTCAGCTCTGACACCTGGTTTTAATTTTCATAGCTATTATTTAAGCCATAGTTACCAGGTAGTCGGCCTGGCAACTTCCCGCATATCCCTCAACTCCTTCATGCCATACCCTGCTGTTCGTTTTGTCCACGCCACGTAAGTTTTGTTATTCATGCCACAGTGCAAGTGTTTTTGTTCATGTTTATAGTTTGTAGCCTTTGTACCATTATTTTGTTTTTTCATTAGTGAAGTTTGTTCTCCGCCATTGTGCACGCCCTTTGTTTGGCTTTTGTTTAGTTTACTAGATTATTAAATAAAAATGTACTCACATTCACGTCTCGCTCTTGCCAACTATCCTTTGCGTCGCAGAAACAATCCAAGTCACAGTCCCAGTCTGACATTTACACACTTTTCCTAACGTCACATTCAATTTTCCTAATCCCTAGATTATTTGCAAAATGACACACTTCGGTCCAAACATATGCTCATTTATCAAAATAAAGCAAGCATTGGTAAAAATGCAGTTTTATTGTCATGTCACTCACACAGATTTCAAATGATAAGACACTATTGGAGTGAGTTACCCAGAACAGTGATAAATATCAATCAATCAATCAATCAATGTGTATTTATATATCCCCAAATCACAAATGTCTCAAAGGACTGCACAAATCATTACGACTACAACATCCTCGGAAGAACCCACAAAAGGGCAAGGAAAACTCACACCCAGTGGGCAGGGAGAATTCACATCCAGTGGGACGCCAGTGACAATGCTGACTATGAGAAACCTTGGAGAGGACCTCAGATGTGGGCAACCCCCCCCCCTCTAGGGGACCGAAAGCAATGGATGTCGAGTGGGTCTAACATGATACTGTGAAAGTTCAATCCATAGTGGCTCCAACACAGCCGCGAGAGTTCAGTCCAAAGCGGATCCAAGACAGCAGCGAGAGTCCCGTCCACAGGAGACCATCTCAAGCGGAGGCGGATCAGCAGCGTAGAGATGTCCCCAACCGATACAGGCGAGCGGTCCATCCTGGGTCCCGACGAGCGGTCCATCCTGGGTCTCGACTCTGGACAGCCAGTGCTTCATCCATGGTCATCGGACCGGACCCCCTCCACAAGGGAGGGGGGGACATAGGAGAAAGAAAAGAAGCGGCAGATCAACTGGTCTAAAAAGGAGCTCTATTTAAAGGCTAGAGTATACAGATGAGTTTTAAGGTGAGACTTAAATGCTTCTACTGAGGTAGCATCTCGAACTGTTACCGGGAGGGCATTCCAGAGTACTGGAGCCCGAACGGAAAACGCTCTATAGCCCGCAGACTTTTTTCGGGCTCTAGGAATCACTGATAAGCCGGAGTCTTTTGAACGCAGATTTCTTGCCGGGACATATGGTACAATACAATCGTCAAGATGGGTTGGAGCTAGACCGTGTAGTATTTTATACGTAATTAGTAAAACCTTAAAGTCACATCTTAAGTGCACAGGAAGCCAGTGCAGGTGAGCCAGTACAGGCGTAATATGATCAAACTTTCTTGTTCTTGTCAAAAGTCTAGCAGCCGCATTTTGTACCAACTGTAATCTTTTAATGCTAGACATGGGGAGACCCGAAAATAATACGTTACAGTAATCGAGACGAGACGTAATAAACGCATGGATAATGATCTCGGCGTCTTTAGTGGACAAAATGGAGCGAATTTTAGCGATATTACGGAGATGAAAGAAGGCCGTTTTAGTAACGCTTTTAATGTGTGACTCAAAGGAGAGAGTTGGGTCGAAGATAATACCCAGATTTTTTACCGAGTCACCTTGTTTTATTATTTGGTTGTCAAATGTTAAAGTTGTATTATTAAATAGAGGTCGGTGTCTAGCAGGACCGATAATCAGCATTTCCTTTTTTTTGGCGTTAAGTTGCAAAAAGTTAGCGGACATCCATTGTTTAATTTCATTAAGACACGCTTCCAACTGACTACAGTCCGGCGTGTTGGTCAGCTTTAGGGGCATGTAGAGTTGGGTGTCATCAGCATAGCAGTGAAAGCTAATACCGTATTTGCGGTATTAGCTTTGACTTTTTACAAAACACATTTGTAAAAAGTCAAATTTTACTATAAGAAATCACATGTTGGGGGCATTTTGCCCGACCATTTTTTTTTAGCATATGTGATGAATGATTGCTGTAACTTTTTCAGTCTGGGTACAAAGCTTCGCACACTACTGAATCTGCACTTTTAAAGGTTTTTAATGATTTGCTTTTAATGTCTGATTCTGGCAGCTTTGCCATTTTTTTTCAACCACACAATTCTTTTAGAGTGTGGGTGTCAGGGGGGCTGCATTAGAATGGTTCAGATCCTACCTGTCAGAGAGGTCCTTCTCTGTCAGGCTGGGGGACGCCATCTCTTCTTCTCCTCCGCTTTACCGTGGTGTCCCCCAGGGATCTATTCTAAGCCCCATCCTGATCACTCTATATCTCCTCCCTCTTGGAGAGATTTTTAAGAGGCATGGAGTGTCTTAATTACTTTTATGGAGACGACTGACAAATTTATATGCCGATTTCAAAAGGCCACGGCCCCCTGACACCCCTTCTCAACTGTCTATGCAACATCAAGGCTTGGTTAGCCCAAAATTTTTTATTAATGAAGGAGGGAAAAACCGAAATTTTAGTTTTTGGTCCAGTCCTCACTGACTTGGGACCATTGCAAAATGATGTGCGTCCCAAAGTCACCAGCCCTGGCGTCAATGTAGACAGCGATTTTAAACTTGACAAACTAGTCAATGGCGTTTTCAAATCGTGTTTTTATCATCTTTGTCTTTAAAGGTAAAACCATTTTTATCTTTTAACTAGAGATGTCTGATAATGTCTTTTTTGCCGATATTCCGATATCGTCCAACTCTTAATTACCGATTCCGATATCAACCGATACCGATATATAAAGTTGTGGAATTAACACATTATACCTAATTTTGTTGTGATGCCCCGCTGGATGCATTAAACCAGGGGTGCCCATTACGTCGATCGCGAGCTACCAGTCGACCGCGGAGGGTGTGTCAGTCGATCTCCAGCCAGGCTTTTAAAAAAAATAGACCTAAAAATTAGTGATCATCAATCTTCACCAAGACGTCACTTAAATGACATTCACGGTACCGGAGGGTCTTGTGAGATGACGCTGGCTGCTGCAAGATCATTATTATGAAAATATGACCGAGAGGAAGGCGAGAAACACTTTTTATTTCAACAGACTCTCGTGCCGTACCTTCCGTCAAAACTCTAAAGGCCGACTGCACATTTCCTATCTTCACAATAAAAGCCCTGCTTCATGCTGCCTGCGCTAATAAATACAGAGTCTCGGACAACTGGCGTGCACAAGCGATCCCTCAGAAAGCTGGCGTGCACATCACTTGTGCATGCCAGCTTTCCAGGACTCTTATTTTGTTAGCGCAGGCAGCATGAAGCAGGGCTTTTATTGTGAAGATAGGAAATGTGCAGTCGGCCTTTAGAGTTTTGACGGAAGGGACGGCGCGAAAGTCTGTTGAAATAAAAAGTGTTTCTCGCCTTCCTCTCTGTCATTTTTTCATAATAATGAACTGGCAGCAGCCAGCGTCATCTCACAAGACCCTCGGGTGCCGTGAATGTCAATCAAGCAAGCTACGGATTTTGCCGCCAATGTTTTTCTTGTAAAGTGTATGGAAGCTGGATGAATTAGATGCCAAAAAACAACCACTTTCATGTGGTATTGTACAGAAAGGACAACTTTTTTTCTCCTCAATTTGAAAATGTGGGCGTTATCATCATTACTGTCTGATTCCAATTAATGCAAGTCATCAGAATCAGGTAATACACCAACTTATATTCTTGTCTTTGTGAAAGAAAGACATCTATATGTGTTACACATGCTTGTATTATCATTAAACACATTTAACTTGTTTACAAAAATGTCTCTTTCATAAATAAATAAATATAAATGATATATATAAATGAGGTAGATCCCCTCGAGTTGGTCAATTGAAAAGTAGTTTGCCTGCAGAAAAAGTGTGGGCACCCCTGCATTAAACAATGTAACAAGGTTTACCAAAACAAATCAAATCAAGTTATGCAAAAAAATGCCATTTCAGTTCAATTTTAGGACTAGATAGAACAATCCCTTGATACAAAATAACCTGAGTGGAGTGAAAATAATAGGCTACCTCCTTCAAAGCTGTTTCAGAACGGTTGTGGTGTTGGACCTGGTTGGGTGGGATTGCAAGATGGGGTACAGAGAGGAGGAAGGGGAATGGTCAGCTTCATTGGGGTCATCAGGTGGGCACCCTCCTTCACCGGCGTTTCAATGATAGGCCCACGACACCTCCAGAGGGCTCATCAGCAACACCTGGCGTCCCAGGTGAGGCCCCCTCTGCTTTTAACCATTATGTGATGTAGGTATTACTAGATCCCCAGATGGTGTCTCTCCTCTTCACCCACAGCCACTGACTGGCTGTCTCTGCTGCTCCTGAGAGGGCTTTGATGGTGTTTCCCAGGGTTTGGCCTCGAACTCCGATGTCCTTAAGCAGCCTGATTGTTGTCCGGCCCACAAAACCTCTGCAGCCAACTTCCACTGGGCAGACCTTGGCTTTCCATCCATTCTGCTCAGCATCAGCTGCCAGTTCGGTGTACTTAAGGCTTTTGCATTCGAATGCCTCCTCCACAGCAGCCTCCCAGGGAACCGTGAGTTCTATTATACACACAATATGCAGTGAGGAGGACCAGAGCACAAGGTCTGGTCTGAGGTTTGATCTGGCTATCTCTGAAGTAAAATGCCATATTTATTATTGAAGTCATTATTTTTTGTTTTACATGCCTCAAAACAGCAGCTTGGAATTTGGGACATGCTCTCCCTGTGAGAGCATGAGGAGGTTGAAGTGGGCGGCGGAATTGAGGTGGCGGGGTGTAAATTGTAGCGTCCCTGAATAGTTAGTGCTGCAAGGGATTCTACATATTTGCGCTGCTGTGAAATGCAACAATGCAATATTCAGTGTTGACAGCTGGATTTTTTGTGGACATGTTCCATAACTATTGATGTTAAAGATTTCTTTTTTTGTGAAGAAATGTTTAGAATTAAGTTCATGAATCCAGATGGATCTCTATTGCAATCCCCAAAGAGGGCAAATTTTTATTTTTTTTATTTATTTATTTTTTGTCATGAAAAAGGGAGATTTTTTGGGTTGGTGCACTAATTGTAAGTGTATCTTGTGTTATTTATGTTGATTTCATAAAAAAATTAATACAATTAAAAATAATTAATAAAAAATTATTCTGCGGCCCGATACCAATTGAGCCGCGGCCCGGTGGTTGGGGACCACTGGCATAGAGTATAGACTACATGTGCAGACTTAGGCAACAGCAAGGTCTGAAAAAAAAATCTGGAGATAAAGATGTGTGCATCACAATCCTTATATGTGTATAAGATGGGAAGGTGTGTGTAAGCCAGTATTTTTCAACCTTTTTTGAGCCAAGGCACATTTTTTTCATTGAAAAAATCTGGAGGCACACCAACAGCAGAACTCATCAAGAAATGAAACTCAGACAATAAAAAGTAATTATTGGATATTAATATTTAAACCATAACCAAGCATGCATCACTATAGCTCTTGTCTCAAAGTAGGTGTACTGTCACCACCTCTCACATCATGCTGTGACTTATTGGGAGGTGTTTGCTGTTTTCCTGTGCGTTGTGTTTTAGTTCTTGTCTTGCACTCCTATTTTGGTGGCTTTTCCTGTTTTTTGGTATTTTCCTGTAGCAGTTTCATGTCTTCCTCTGAGCGCTATTTCCCGCTCCCGCTTTGTTTTAGCAATCAAGACTATTTAAGTTGTTGCTATCTTTTTTTTGTGTGGACATTGGTGATTGTCATGTCATGTACGGATGTACTTTGTGGACATCGTCTGCTGCTCCCACACGCTGTAAGTCTTTGCTGTTGTCCAGCTTTCTGTTTTTGTTTACTTTGTCGCCAGTTCAGTTTTACTTTTGTTCTGCATAGCATCCCTAAGCTTCAATGCCTTTTCTTAGCAGCACTCACCTTTTGTTTACTTTTGGTTTAAGCATTAGATACCTTTTTACCTGCACACTGCCTCCCGCTGTCGCCTGCATATTGTGATCAGTCAAAACTTACAATTTTTTGAGAAAATATAGGCAAAATAGGCAATATTGTGATAAAAAGTCAGAATTTTAGATGGCAAATGTCACCATTTTGCATTAAAAAAGTATTGTGATAAAAAGTCAGAATTTTAGATGGCAAATGTCACCATTTTGCATTAAAAAGTAATCGTTTTACATGAAAAAGTCATAATTATGAAAAATTGTTCCCAAATTTATAAGAAAAAAGTCGACATAATGTGAAAAAAAGACTGCTTTTTGTAAAAAAAAAATGTTTTGTTATTTATTACCTTCTTGAGACCTTCGAAAAAATGCCTCTGTAGGACCACCCTTTCTAGGTATATAAAGATGTGTTTTTACAGCATTAATAATATATACAAACTATGTCAGCCTTCCCGGTAAGGCTTATTCAGGTGTACTGGAGAGGAGGCTACGCCGGATAGTCGAACCTCGGATTCAGGAGGAACAGTGTGGTTTTCGTCCTGGTCGTGGAACTGTGGACCAGCTCTATACTCTCGGCAGGGTTCTTGAGTGTGCATGGGAGTTTGCCCAACCAGTCTACATGTGCTTTGTGGACTTGGAGAAGGCATTCGACCGTGTCCCTCGGGAAGTCCTGTGGGGAGTGCTCAGAGAGTATGGGGTACCGGACTGTCTTATTGTGGCGGTCCGCTCCCTGTACGATCAGTGCCAGAGTTTGGTCCGCATTGCCGGCAGTAAGTCGGACACATTTCCAGTGAGGATTGGACTGCGCCAAGGCTGCCCTTTGTCACCGATTCTGTTTATAACTTTTATGGACAGAATTTCTTGGCACAGTCAAGGCGTTGAGGGGTTCCGGTTTGGTGACCGCGGGATTAGGTCTCTGCTTTCTGCAGATGATGTGGTCTTGATGGTTTCATCTGGCCGGGATCTTCAGCTCTCACTGGATTGGTTCGCAGCCAAGTGTGAAGCGACCAGAATGAGAATCAGCACCTTCAAGTCCAAGTCCATGGTTCTCGCCCGGAAAAGGGTGGAGTGCCATCTCCGGGTTGGGGAGGAGACCCTGTCCCAAGTGGAGGAGTTCAAGTACCTAGGAGTCTTGTTCACGAGTGAGGGAAGAGTGGATTGTGAGATCGACAGGTGGATCGGTGCGGCGTATTCAGTAATGCGGACGTTGTACCGATCCGTTGTGGTGTAGAAGGAGCTGAGCCGGAAGGCAAATCTCTAAATTTACCGGTCGATCTACGTTCCCATGCTCACCTATGCTCATGAGCTATGGGTCATGACCGAAAGGATAAGATCACGGGTACAAGCGGCCGAAACGGGTTTCTTCCGCCGGGTGGCGAGGATCTCCTTTAGAGATAGGGTGAGAAGCTCTGCCATCCGGGAGGAACCAGATGAGGTGGTTCGGGCATCTGGTCAGGATGTCACCTGAACGCCTCCCTAGGGAGGTGTTTAGGGCACGTCCAACCGGTAGGAGGCCACGGGGAAGACCCAGGACACGTTGGGAAGACTATGTCTCCCGGCTGGCCTAGGAACGCCTCGTGTTTCCCCGGGAAGAGCTGGACGAAGTAGCTGGGGAGAGGAAAGTCTGACCTTCCCTGCTTAGGCTGCTGCCCCCGCGACCCGACCTCGGATAAGCGGAAAAAGATGGATGGATGGACAAACTATGCAAATATAATAAATATACGCTTGTTGGAAGTTGGAATTTCGCAAGAAAAATTTCACAATTTCACAAGAAAAAGCTAGAATTATGGCAGTATTGTAATAAAAGTCGTAATTTTACTCAATGCAAGTCAAAATTTTACAAGAAAAAATGAACATTTGTGCAATATTGATTGATGAAAGTTGGAATTTTACTCAATAACAGTCAAAATTTTACAAGATAAGCTTAACATTTTGGCAATTTTATGAAAAGAGTCGTAATTTTATTCGACAAATGTCGAGTAAAGCAGCACTTACCAGTGGGCTGCCTCTATTTTTTTTTTTTAATTGTATTTATTTACTAGCAAGCTGGTCTCGCTTTGTTTGACATTTTTAATTCTAAGAGAGACAAAACTCAAATAGGATTTGAAAATCCAAGAAAATATTTTAAAGTCTTGGTCTTCACTTATTTAAATAAATTCATTTACTTTTTTTTACTTTGCTTCTTATAACTTTCAGAAAGACCATTTTAGAGAAAAAATACAACCTTAAAAATGATTTTAGGAATTTTAAACACATATACCTTTTTCCTTTTTAAATACCTTCCTCTTCTTTCCTGACAATTTAAATCAATGTTCAAGTATTTTTTTTTTTATTGCAAAGAATAATAAATACATTTTTATTTAATTCTTCATTTTAGCTTCTGTTTTTTCGACAAAGAATATTTGTGAAATATTTCTTCAAACTTATTATTAAAATTCAAAACAATTATTCTGGCCAATCTAGAAAATCTGTAGAATCAAATTGTAATCTTATTTCAAAGTCTTTTGAATTTATTTTAAAATGTTTGCTCTGGAAAATCTAGAAGAAATAATGATTTGTCTTTGTTTTATATATATTAATAAAAGGCAGATTGGTTTTTAACCTATTAAAAACATGTCATCAAAATTCTAAAAATTAATCTTAATCAGGAAAAATTACTAATGATGTTCCATAAATTATTTTTTTCAAAAAGATTTGAATCAGCTAGTTTTTCTCTTCTTTTTTTCGGTTGAATTTTGAATTTTAAAGAGTCGAAATTGAAGATAAACTATGTTTCAAAATTATTATTTTTATTTTTTTTCCTGTTTGCTCCTCTTTTAAACCGTTCAATTAAGTGTTTTTTTCAACATTTATTCCCTACAAAAAACCTTCCGTAAAAGAAAAAAAAATGTACGACGGAATGACAGACAGAAATACCCTTTTTTTTTTCAAATATATGACAGAAATACCCTTTTTTATGTATATATATATATATATATATATATATATATATATATATATATATATTAAAGGTCAATTGAGCCAATTGGCTATTTCTGGCAATTTATTTAAAGGCCTACTAAAATGAGATTTTCTTATTCAAACAGGGATAGCAGGTCCATTCTATGTGTCGTACTTGACTATTTCGCGTTATTGCCATATTTTTGCTGAAAGGATTTAGTAGAGAAAATCGACGATAAAGTTCGCAACTTTCGGTGCTAAGACAAAAGCCTTGCCTTTACCGGAAGTCGCAGACGATGACGTCGCAAGTGTGATGGCTCCTCACATATTCACAATGATTTTAATGGGAGCCTCCAACAAAAAGTGCTATTCGGATCGAGAAAACGACAATTTCCCCATTAATTTGAGCGAGGATGAAAGATTTGTGTTTGAGGATATTGATAGCAACAGACTAGAAAAAAAAAAAAGAAGAAAAAAAAAACGCGATTGCATTGGGACGAATTCCGATGTTTTTAGAGACATTTACCAGGTTAATTCTGGGAAATCCCTTATCTTTCTATTGTGTTGCAAGTGTTTTAGTGAGTTAAATAGTACCTGATAGTCAGAAAGGGTTTCTCCACGGGTGTCTTGACGCGCAGTGCCTCAGGGGAGTCGACGGCAGCTATGGACGGCACAAGCTCAGCTTTTCTCCGGTAAGAACTGACTTTTTTACCACAATTTTCTCACTGAAACCTGCTGGTTGACATTCGGTTGGGATCCATGTCTGCTTGACCGCGCTCTGATCCATAGTAAAGTTTCAGCTCCGTGAATTTTTAACAAAGAATCACCGTGTGTTTGTGTGGCTAAAGGCTAAAGCTTCCCAACTCCGTCTTTCTACTTTGACTCCTCCAATATTAATTGAACAAATTGCAAAAGATTCAGCAACGCAGTTCTCCAAAATACTGTGTAATTATGCCGTTAAAGCAGACGACTTTTAGCTGTGTGTGTGCGCAGTGCTCATACTTCATAAAAAACCGTGACGTCTTGCGTTTAGTCATCATTACACGACGTTTCGAAGACGAAACTCCCGGGAAATTTAAAATTGTAATTTAGTAAACTGAAAAGGAAGTATTGGCATGTGTTGCAATGTTATTATTTCATCATTGATATATAAACTATCAGACTGCGTGGTGGGTAGTAGTGGGTTTAATAGGCCTTTAAGTGTGTATCAAACTGGTAGCCCTTAGCATTAATCAGTACCCAAGAAGTAGCTCTTGGTTTCAAAAAGGCTGGTGACCCCTGATTTAAAATAACAGGCAGATTGTTTATTCACGGATAATGTCTTCAATTCTAAATTTAGAGTAAATTAACCATAAAATAGGATTTTTTTTTTTTTTTTTACAGTTTATCTGTCTATTATCCGCGGTGTCGATATTCCCGTATCGACCCGCACATTACTAGTTCCTCACCACGCGGCCCGCACGTACGGACACGCACGTACCGCGCGTCAGTCTTTATGTTCCCACCGTGGACCGGACGCGATGACACTGCGAACAAAGAACGCGGCTGTGATGCGCCAAAAAGCGAGACAATTCCACCTTAAATGGCGTTGAGCGGGCGCCATCTTCAGTCCACCTTAAGCGCACGTTGTGGCGAAAAAAGGAACGCCGCGGAGTCCTAAACGGGCTTCCGTAGCCGGGGAGTCGCACTTGAGGAACAACCCCGCCGAACATCATCCGCATTATCCGGGGAGAACATGTCCGGACCGAACAACAAGTACCGGGAGTGGATACTGGAAACCATCGACTCGCTCCGCTCCAGGAAAGCGCGCCCGGACCTGGAGAGAATTTGTCGAATGGTCCGCCGACGACACGGGTCAGACCCGGACCGAACCAGGGCGGAACTGGAGAAACTGATCCAGGATCAGACTGTGTTGAAAGTTAGCTACAAGGGGTCTATCTCGTACCGGAACGCGGCTAAGGTGCAGCGGAAGAGCCGGAAGAAAGAGGCGGCGGCGGCGGCAGCGGCGGAGCTTGTGAGCAACAACAACGGCGACAGCGCGCTCAGCCTCACCGACCAGGAGGAGGACTCCGGGGAGCCCAGCCCGGATCACCGACCCGTGAAGAAGAGGCGAATTAATAAGTCTCACGGGAGTGGTGGTGGTGCGGCGGCGGAAGAAGATGAATCAGGACCGCCAGAAGTCCGCCCGGACACGCGGGACGGTGAACCGTCCGAGCAAAGTTCCGCCGCATGCGCCGGCGAACACCAACAAAACGCGCCGCTTCGCCCCAAACTTGGACTCGGGAGACCCGCATCCAACTTGGACCTGTCCGAGCGGAGCCTCCGCCTCGGCGCCGACGTCGCCATCCCCGCCAAGCCGCTCGGACTGCGAGAGATCTGGGGCTACCTCAGCGGCCAGGAGCGCCTCTCGGAGGAGAAAGTCAAGGCGGTGATGGAGAAAGAGGTGGCGGTGAGAGGCCGGCTGCGCAGGACACGCTGCGGGAACGCCGCTCTCCCCCCGCGGGGGGCGAGGACGGCGGAGGGGTCCGGCGGGAGACTCGCAAAGGACAAAAAGGTGGGCGACCTAACAAGAAACTTAACATGGGCGACACGTCCGGGGGTCGTGCATGCGCGCGTCGGCGGGGGCGCGCGTGCTGTCGGCTGCTTTTTTAATGACCACCGTCCGACGCGCGCCCATGTGTTTGCATCATCGCACGTACGCGCGCGTGTGTGTGTACGTGCGCACGGGAAGAAAAAAAAAAACGCTTCAGAATTAAAGACACGCGCGCGCATCTTGTGAGTGTCTCTGCATGGCGCGTGCACGAGAGAAGTGGGGTCGGTGACGTGTTTACTCAACATGGGCCAGCTGGTGACCCAGCCCAGTGCCCACGTACGTGACGCTCCCTTGCTCATTTGCATAATCACCTGCTCACTTTTGCTTGTTTTTCCCCACGCCACACACACATGTTCTTATCTTGTATTTGTTACCTTCTTGACACCACCGAAAATAATGCCTCGCTCTTGAGGACCACCCTCTCTAGATATATTAAGATTTGTATTTACAAAATTGATAATATATACATACTGTGCAAATATAAAAAACGCTAGTTTTGAAAGTTGGAATTTCGCAAGAAAATGTCACAATTTCACAAGAAAAGCTTGATGGAAGTCGTAATTTTACTTAATGGAAGTCAACATTTTGCCAGAAAAACTGAACATGTGTGCAATATTATGATAAAAGTTGGAATTTTACTCAATTACAGTCCCAATTTTGTGAAAAGAGTCGTAATTTTACTCGCCAAAAGTCACAATTGTCTAAGAACATTTAAAAATGTTGGCAATATTATAATAATTGGAATTTTACTTGGCAAAATTATGACAAAAGTCATAATGTGACAAAAGTCATAATTTTACTCCAAAAATGTCACTATTTTGCAAGAACAAAATTGGCGATATTGTGTTAAAAGTCATAATTTTATAAAACAAATTTCAGCATTTTGCATTAAAAATAAATAATTTTACATGAAAAAGTCATAATTTTACATGAAAAAGTCATAATTTTACGAGAAAATATAGAAATATTACAGTAACAGAAAGAATAAAAGAAATTGTTCCCCATTTTATAAGAAAAACGTCGACATTTTTAAAAAAAGACCGCTTTTAGTTAATTTTATTTTTAAATTTATTGTTTGTATTTGTTACCTTCTTGTTACCTCCGAAAATGCCTACCTCTTTAGGACCACCCTTACTAGATATAGAATGATTTGTATTTACAACATTAATAATATATACATACTATGCAAATATAAAAAACGCTAGTTTTGAAAGTTGGAATTTCACAAGAAAATGTCACAATTTCACAAGAAAAGCTTGATGAAAGTCGTAATTTTACTTAATGGAAGTCAACGTTTTGGAAGAAAAACTGAACATGTGTGCAATATTATGATAAAAGTTGGAATTTTACTCAGTTACAGTCCCAATTTTGTGAAAAAAAAGAGTCGTAATTTTACTCGCCAAAAGTCACAGTTTTGTAAGAAAATGTTAAAATTTTGTCAATACTGTAATAATTGGAATTTTACTTGGCAAAATTATGACAAAAGTCATAAATTTACTCACAAAAAATGTCACTATTTTACAAGAACATCAAAATTGGCGATATTGTGATAAAAGTCAGAATTTTATAAGACAATTGTCACCATTTTGCATTAAAAGTAATGATTTTACGAGAAAATATTGAAATATTACAGAAACAGAAAGAATAAGAGAAATTGTTCCCCATTTTATAGGAAAAAAGTCGACATTGTGGAAAAAAGACTGCTTTTAGTTAATTTTTATTTTACATTTTTTGTTTGTATTTGTTACCTTCTTGTTACCTCTGAAAATGCCTACATCTTTTGGACCACCCTTACGAGATATAGAAGGATTTGTATTTACAACATTAATAATATATACATACTATGCAAATATAAAAAACGCTAGTTTTGAAAGTTGGAATTTTGCAAGAAAATGTCACAATTTCACAAGAAAAGCTTGATGGAAGTCGTAATTTTACTTAATGGAAGTCAACATTTTGCCAGAAAAACTGAACATGTGTGCAATATTATGATAAAAGTTAGAATTTTACTCAGTAACAGTCCCAATTTTGTGAAAAGAGTCGTAATTTTACTCGCCAAAAGTCACAATTTTCTAAGATCATTTAAAAATGTTGGCAATATTATAATAATTGGAATTTTACTTGGCAAAATTATGACAAAAGTCATAATGTGACAAAAGTCATAATTTTACTAAAAAAATTTCACTATTTTGCAAGAACAAAATTGGCGATATTGTGTTAAAAGTCCTAATTTTATAAGACAAATTTCAGCATTTTGCATTAAAAATAAATAATTTTACATGAAAAAGTCATAATTTTATGAGAAAATATAGAAATGTTACAGTAACAGAAAGAATAAAAGAAATTGCTCCCCATTTTATAAGAAAAACGTCGACATTTTAAAAAAAAGACCGCTTTTAGTTAATTTTATTTTTAAATTTATCGTTTGTATTTGTTACCTTCTTGTTACCTCCGAAAATGCCTACCTCTTTAAGACCACCTTTATTAGATATAGAATGATTTGTATTTACATTAATAATATATACATACTATGCAAATATAAAAAACGCTAGTTTTGAAAGTTGGAATTTCACAAGAAAATGTCACAATTTCACAAGAAAAGCTTGATGAAAGTCGTAATTTTACTTAATGGAAGTCAACGTTTTGCAAGAAAAACTGAACATGTGTGCAATATTATGATAAAAGTTGGAATTTTACTCAGTTACAGTCCCAATTTTTTGAAGAGTCGTAATTTTACTCGCCAAAAGTCACAGTTTTGTAAAAAAATGTTAAAATTTTGTCAATACAGTAATAATTGGAATTTTACTTGGCAAAATTATGACAAAAGTCATAATTTTACTCACAAAAAATGTCACTATTTTACAAGAACATCAAAATTGGCGATATTGTGATAGAAGTCAGAATTTTACAAGACAATTGTCACCATTTTGCATTAAAAAGTAATAATTTTACGAGAAAATATTGAAATATTACAGAAACAGAAAGAATAAGAGAAACTGTTCCCCATTTTATAAGAAAAAAGTCGACATTGTGGAAAAAAGACTGCTTTTAGTTAATTTTTATTTTACATTTTTTGTTTGTATTTGTTACTTTCTTGTTACCTCAGAAAAATGCCTACCTCTTTAGGACCACCCTTACTAGATATAGAATGATTTGAGTTTACAACATTAATAATATATACATACTATGCAAATATAAAAACGCTTGTTGTGAAAGTTGGTATTTCACATGAAAAATGTCAAAATTTCACAAGAAAAGCTTGATGAAAGTCGTAATTTTACTCAATGGAAGTCAACATTTTGCAAGAAAAACTGAACATGTGTGCAATATTATGATAAAAGTTGGAATTTTACTCAGTTACAGTCCCAATTTTGTGAAAAGAGTCGTAATTTTACTCGCCAAAAGTCACAGTTTTGTAAGAAAATGTTAAAATTTTGTCAATACTGTAATAATTGGAATTTTACTTGGCAAAATTATGACAAAAGTCATAAATTTGACAAAAGTCATAATTTTACTCACAAAAAATGTCACTATTTTACAAGAACATCAAAATTGGCGATATTGTGATAAAAGTCAGAATTTCATAAAACAATTGTCACCATTTTGCATTAAAAGTAATAATTTTACGAGAAAATATTGAAATATTACAGAAACAGAAAGAATAAGAGAAATTGTTCCCCATTTTATTAGAAAAAAGTCGACATTGTGGAAAAAAGACTGCTTTTAGTTAATTTTTATTTTACATTTTTTGTTTGTATTTGTTACCTTCTTGTTACCTCTGAAAAATGGCTACCTCTTTAGGACCACCCTTACTAGATATAGAAAGATTTGAGTTTACAACATTAATAATATATACATACTATGCAAATATAAAAAACGCTTGTTGTGAAAGTTGGTATTTCACATGAAAAATGTCACAATTTCACAAGAAAAACTTGATGAAAGTCGTAATTTTACTCAATGGAAGTCAACATTTTGCAAGAAAAACTGAACGTGTGCAATATTAGGATAAAAGTTGGAATTTTGTGAGATGAGTCATAATTTTACTTGCCAAAAGTCACAATTTTGTAAGAAAATTTAAAAAAAAATTGGCGATATAATAATAATTGGAATTTTACTAGGCAAAATTATAACAAAAGTCATAATGTGACAAAAGTCATAATCTTACTCAAAAAAGTTCACTATTTTACAAGAACAAAATTGGCGATATTGTGATAAAAGTCAAAATTTTATAAGACAAATGTCACCATTTTGCATTAAAAAGAAATCATTTACATGACAAAGTCATAATTTTACGAGAAAATATAGAAATATTACAGAAACAGAAAGAATAAGAGAAATTGTTCCTCATTTTATAAGAAAAACGTCGACATTTAAAAAAAAAAGACCGCTTTTAGTTAATTTTATTTTTGAATTTTTTGTTTGTATTTGTTACCTTCTTGTTACCTGTGAAAATGCCTACCTCTTTAGGACCACCCTTACTAGATATAGAAAGATTTGAGTTTACAACATTAATAATATATACATACTATGCAGATATAAAAACGTTTGTTGTGAAGGTTGGTATTTCACAAGAAAATGTCACAATTTCACAAGAAAAGCTTGATGAAAGTCGTAATTTTACTTAATGGAAGTCAACGTTTTGCAAGAAAAACTGAACATGTGTGCAATATTATGATAAAAGTTGGAATTTTACTCAGTAACAGTCGCAATTTTGTGAAATGAGTAATTTTACTTGCCAAAAGTCACAATTTTGTAAGAATTTAAAAAAATTGGCGATATTATAATAATAATTTGAATTTTACTTGGCAAAGTTATGACAAAAGTCATAATTTTACTCACAAAAAATGTCACTATTTTACAAGAACATCAAAATTGGCGATATTGTGATAAAAGTCAGAATTTTATAAGACAATTGTCACCATTTTGCATTAAAAGTAATAATTTTACGAGAAAATATTGAAATATTACAGAAACAGAAAGAATAAGAGAAATTGTTCCCCATTTTATAAGAAAAAAGTCGACATTGTGGAAAAAAGACTGCTTTTAGTTAATTTTTATTTTACATTTTTTGTTTGTATTTGTTACCTTCTTGTTACCTCTGAAAAATGCCTACCTCTTTAGGACCACCCTTACTAGATATAGAAAGATTTGAGTTTACAACATTAATAATATATACATACTATGCAGATATAAAAAAACGCTTGTTGTGAAAGTTGGTATTTCACATGAAAAATTTCACAATTTCACAAGAAAAACTTGATGAAAGTCGTAATTTTACTCAATGGAAGTCAACATTTTGCAAGAAAAACTGAACGTGTGCAATATTAGGATAAAAGTTGGAATTTTGTGAGATGAGTCATAATTTTACTTGCCAAAAGTCACAATTTTGTAAGAAAATAAAAAAAAAATGGCGATATAATAATAATTGGAATTTTACTAGGCAAAATTATAACAAAAGTCATAATGTGACAAAAGTCATAATCTTACTCAAAAAATGTCACTATTTTACAAGAACAAAATTGGTGATATTGTGATAAAAGTCAGAATTTTATAAGACAAATGTCACCATTTTGCATTAGAAAGAAATCATTTACATGACAAAGTCATAATTTTACGAGAAAATATTGAAATATTACAGAAACAGAAAGAATAAGAGAAATTGTTCCTCATTTTATAAGAAAAACGTCGACATTTAAAAAAAAAAGACCCCTTTTAGTTAATTTTATTTTTGAATTTTTTGTTTGTATTTGTTACCTTTTTGTTACCTCTGAAAATGCCTACCTCTTTAGGACCACCCTTACTAGATATAGAAAGATTTGAGTTTACAACATTAATAATATATACATACTATGCAGATATAAAAACGCTTGTTGTGAAAGTTGGTATTTCACATGAAAAATGTCAAAATTTCACAAGAAAAACTTGATAAAAGTCGTAATTTTACTCAATGCAAGTCAACATTTTGCAAGAAAAACTAAACATGTGTGCAATATTATGATAAAAGTTGGAATTTTACTCAGTAACAGTCGCAATTTTGTGAAAAAAGTTGTAATTTTACTTGCCAAATGTCACAATTTTGTAATACAAATTTTAAAATTTGGCTATATTATAAAAATTTGAATTTTACTTGGCAAAATTATATGACAAAAGTCATAATGTGACAAAAGTAATAATTTTAACTAAAAAAATGTCACTATTTTACAAGAACAACAACATTGGCGATATTGTGTTAAAAGTCAGAATTTTATAAGACAAATTTCAGCATTTTGCATTAAAAATAAACAATTTTACATGAAAAAGTCATAATTTTACGAGGAAATATAGAAATATTACAGTAACAGAATGAATAAAAGAAATTGTTCCCCATTTTATAAGAAAAACGTTGACATTTAAAAAAAAAAAACGCTTTTAGTTCATTTTATTTTTAAATTTATTGTTTGTATTTGTTACCTTCTTGTTACCTCCGAAAATGCCTACCTCTTTAGGACCACCCTTACTAGATATAGAATGATTTGTATTTACAACATTAATAATATATACATACTATGCAAATATAAAAAACGCTAGTTTTGAAAGTTGGAATTTCACAAGAAAGTGTCACAATTTCACAAGAAAAGCTTGATGAAAGTCGTAATTTTACTTAATGGAAGTCAACATTTTGCAAGAAAAACTGAACATGTGTGCAATAGTATGATAAAAGTTGGAATTTTACTCAGTTACAGGTCCAATTTTGTGAAAAGAGTCGTAATTTTACTCGCCAAAAGTCAGTTTTGTAAGAACATGTTAACATTTTGTCAATACTGTAATAATTCGAATTTTACTTGGCAAAATTATGACAAAAGTCATAATTTTACTCACAAAAAATGTCACTATTTTACAAGAACATCAAAATTGGCGATATTGTGATAGAAGTCAGAATTTTATAAGACAATTGTCACCATTTTGCATTAAAAGTAATGATTTTACGAGAAAATATTGAAATATTACAGAAACAGAAAGAATAAGAGAAATTGTTCCCCATTTTATAAGAAAAAAGTCGACATTGTGGAAAAAAAGACTGCTTTTAGTTAATTTTTATTTTAAATTTTTTGTTTGTATTTGTTACCTTCTTGTTACCTCTGAAAATGCCTACCTCTTTAGGACCACCCTTACTAGATATAGAAAGATTTGAGTTTACAACATTAATAATATATACATACTATGCAAATATAAAAAACGCTTGTTGTGAAAGTTGGTATTTCACATGAAAAATGTCACAATTTCACAAGAAAAACTTGATGAAAGTCGTAATTTTACTCAATGGAAGTCAACATTTTGCAAGAAAAACTGAACGTGTGCAATATTAGGATAAAAGTTGGAATTTTGTGAGATGAGTCATAATTTTACTTGCCAAAAGTCACAATTTTGTAAGAAAATTAAAAACAATTGGCGATATAATAATAATTTGAATTTTACTAGGCAAAATTATAACAAAAGTCATAATGTGACAAAAGTCATAATCTTACTCAAAAAATGTCAATATTTTACAAGAACAACAAAATTGGCTATATTGTGATAAAAGTCAGATTTTTAGAAAAACTTAATAAAAGTCGTCATTTTACTCAATGCAAGTCAACATTTTGCAAGAAAAACTTAACATGTGTGCAATATTATGATAAAAGTTGGAATTTTACTCAGTAACAGTCGCAATTTTGTGAAAAAAGTCGTAATTTTACTCGCAAAATGCCACAATTTTGTAAGAAAAATTGTAAAATTTGGCTATATTATAATAATTGGAATTTTACTTGGCAAAATTATATGACAAAAGTCATAATGTGACAAAAGTCATAATTTTAACTAAAAAAATGTCACTATTTTACAAGAAGAACAACATTGCCGACCGATATTGTGATAAAAGTCTGAGTTTTATAAGACAAATGTCACCATTTTGCATTAAAAAGTAATCATTTTACATGAAGAAGTCATAATTTTACGAGAAAATATTGAAATATTACAGAAACAGAAGGAATAAGAGAAATTGTTCCCCATTTTATAAGAAAAAAGTCAACATTGTGGAAAAAAAGACTGCTTTTAGTTAATTTTATTTTGACATCTTTTGTTTGTATTTATTACCTTCTTGTTACCTCTGAAAAATGCCTACCTCTTTAGGACCACCCTTACTAGATATAGAAAGATTTGAATTTACAACGTTAATATATACATATTATGCAAATATAAAAAAAACAATTGTTGTGAAAGTTTGTATTTCACATGAAAAATGTCACAATTTCACAAGAAAAACTTGATGAAAGTCGTAATTTTACTCAATGGAAGTCAACATTTTGCAAGAAAAACTGAACATGTGTGCATAATTATGATAAAAGTTGGAATTTTACTCAGTAACAGTCGCCAAAAGTCACAATTTTGTAAGGAAATGTAAAAATGTGGGCAATATTGTAATAAGAATTGGATTTTACGTGGCAAAATTATGACCAAAGTCATAATTTTTCTCAAAAAATGTCAATATTTTACAAGAACAACGACATTGGTGATATTGTGATAAAAGTCAGAATTGTAGAAGACAAATGTCACTATTTTGCAATAAAAAGTAATCATTTTACATGAAAAAGTCATAATCTTACAAGAAAATATTGAAATTGTTCCCCGATTTTTTTTTTTTGGGCTTCACGGTGGCAGAGGGGTTAGTGCGTCTGCGTCACAATACGAAGTTCCTGCAGTCTTTCTGTGTGGAGTTTGCATGTTCTCCCCGTGAATGCGTGGGTTCCCTCCCGGTACTCCGGCTTCCTCCCACTTCCAAAGACATGCACCTGGGGATAAGTTGATTGGCAACAGTAAATTGGCCCTAGTGTGTGAATGTGAGTGTGAATGTTGTCTGTCTATCTGTGTTGGCCCTGCGATGAGGTGGCGACTTGTCCAGGGTGTACCCCGCCTTCCGCCCGATTGTAGCTGAGATAGGCGCCGGCGCCCCCCGCGACCCCGAAAGGGAATAAGCGGTAGAAAATGGATGGATGGATGGATGGATGGGTTCCCCGATTTATAAGAAAAAAGTCGACATAGTGGTAAAAAAGACTGCTCTTAGTTATTTTTAGTTTACAACATTAATAATATATACATACTATGCGGATATAAAAACGCTTGTTGTGAAAGTTGGTATTTCACATGAAAAATGTCAAAATTTCACAAGAAAAACTTGATAAAAGTCGTAATTTTACTCAATGCAAGTCAACATTTTGCAAGAAAAACTTAACGTGTGCAATATTATGATAAAAGTTGGAATTTTACTCAGTAACAGTCGCAATTTTGTGAAAAAAGTCGTAATTTTACTCGCCAAATGTCACAATTTTGTAAGAAAAATTTTAAAATTTGGCTATATTATAATAATTGGAATTTTACTTGGCAAAATTATATGACAAAAGTCATAATGTGACAAAAGTCATAATTTTAACTCAAAAAATGTCACTATTTTACAAGAACAACAACATTGGCGATATCATGATAAAAGTCTGAATTTTATAAGACAAATGTCACCAGTAACAACTGTCGCAATTTTATGACAAGAGTCCTAATTTTACTCACCAAAAGTCACAATTTTGTAAGAAAATTTAAAAATGTTGGCAATATTATAATAATTGAAATTTTACATTGCAAAATTATGACAAAAGTCATAATGTGACAAAAGTCATAATTTTACTCAAAAAATGTCAATATTTTACAAGAACAACAAAATTGGCTATATTGTGATAAAAGTCAGATTTTTATAAGACAAATGTCACCATTTTGCATTAAAAAGTAATCAATTTACATAAATAAATAAATGGGTTGTACTTGTATAGCGCTTTTCTACCTTCAAGGTACTCAAAGCGCTTTGACACTACTTCCACATTTACCCATTCACACACACATTCACACACTGATGGAGGGAGCTGCCATGCAAGGCAAGGCGCCCATCAGTGTCTTGCTCAGGACACAACGGACGTGATGAGGGTGGTTCTAGGTGGGATTTGAACCAGTGACCCTCGGGTTGCGCACGGCCACTCTTCCACTGCGCCGGGCCGTCCCTCATTAAAAAGTCATAATTTTACAAGAAAATATTGAAATATTACAGAAACAGAAAGAATAACAGAAATTATTTGTTCCCCATTTTATAAGAAAAACGTCGACATTTTTTAAAAAAAAGACTGCTTTTAGTTAATTTTATTAAAAAAAAATATTTTTGTATTTGTTACCTTTTTGTTACCTCCGAAAAATGCTTACCTCTTTAGGACCACCCTTACTAGATATAGAAAGATTTCAGTTTACAACATTAATAATATATACATACAATGCAAATATAAAAAACGCTTGTGAAAGTTGGAATTTCACAAGAAAAAGTTACAATTTCACGAGAAAAACTTGATAAAAGTTGTAATTTTACTCAATGCAAGGTCAACATTTTGCAAGAAAAACTGAACGTGTGTGCAATATTATGATAAAAGTTGGAATTTTACTTAGGAACAGTTACAATTTTGTGAAAAGATTCGTAATTTTACTCGCCAAAATTCACAATTTTGTAAGAACATTCAAAAATGTTGGCAATATTATAATTGGAATTGTACTTGCCAAAATTATGACAAAAGTCATAGTGTGACAAAAGTCATAATTTTAACTCAAAAAATGTCACTGTTTTACAAGAACGAATTTTATAAGACAAATGTCACCATTTTGCATTAAAATGTAATCAATTTACATGAAAAAGTTGTAATTTTACAAGAAAATATTGAAATGTTACAGAAACAAAGAATAAGATAAATTGTTCCCCAATTTATAAGAAAAACATCGACATTTAAAAAAAAAAGACCGCTTTTAGTTAATTTTATTTTTAATTTTTTTGTTTGTATTTGTTACCTTATTGTTACCTCTGAAAAATTCCTTTTAAAACTTTTTAGGACCACCCTTACTAGATGTATAAAGATTTGAGTTTACAGCATTAATACTATGCAAATAAAAAAACGCTGGTTGTGAAAAATGAGTTGGAATTCCATAAGAAAAATTTCACAATTTCACAAGAAAAACTTGGAATTTTGGCAGTGTTATGATAAAAGTCGTAATTTTACTCAACGCAAGTCAACATTTTACAATAAAAACTAAACATTATTGCAATATTATGATAAAAGTTGTAATTTTACTCAATATCAGTGACAATTTTACAAAAAAAAGCTTAAAATTTTGGCAATTTTCTGAAAAGACTTTATTTTACTCATTAAAAGTCAAGATTTTATAAGAAAACTTAAAACATTTTGGCCATATTACAATAATCATAAGCGGAATTTTACTTGGCAAAATGATGAAAAAAGTCATTATTTTACTCAAAAAATGTCACTATTTTACAAGAACAACTACACAATTGGCAATATTGTGATTAAAGTCAGAATTTTAGATGACAAATGTCACCATTTTGCATTTAAAAGTAATCATTTTACTGGAAAAAGTCATAATTTTACAAGAAAATATTGCAATGTTACTGAAACAGAAAGAATATAAGACATTATATTGCCAATTTTATAAGAAAAAAGTCAACATATTGTGAAAAAAAGGCCGCTTTTAGTGTTTTTTTGTGTGTTTAATTTTTGGGGGGATATTTTACCTTCTTGAGACCTCTGAAAAATGCCTTCCTCTTTGGACCACTCTTTCTAGATATATATCCCCCCATCCATTTTCTACCGCTTGTCCCTTTCAAATTTACAGCACAATACATATTATGCAAATATAAAAACGCTTTTACTGAAAAATGAGTTGGAATTTCACAAGAAAAATATCACAATTTCACAAGTCGTAATTTTACTCGACAAGTCAAAATTTTACAACAAAAACTGAACATTTGTGCAATATTATGATGAAAGTTGGAATTGTATTCAATAACAGTCACAATTTTAAAAGAAAAACTTTAACATTTTGACCCCCAAAAAAATGCAGCTTATTTTTAATACTTGGCAAACTCATCACACGGGCTGGATAAAACCTGTTCGTGAGCCTGATCCGGCCCACGGGCTGTAGGTTTGACACCCCTGTTCTAAAGTCTTGTGACTGCCGGGAAAAGTGTCTACATCGACAGAAACAACTGAATGAAACGGGAAAAATGCTCTGGCATAGGTTTATTCTTAAATATCCCTCATGTTCTCATTTTGCTGTCAATCAAAAAGGAATTTAGCCTCAGACAGATCGTCCAATCACCATGCGGAAGCTCAGCGTCCAGGCAAACTGAAGCCGAACCCACTACTCATTCACTTCCCGAGACGCTTGGCATCTGTGGGAGAGTTGAAGTTTAGAAATTATCTAATGATTGTCTAGTTTGGCTGCAGTGGAACAACCGACTCATAGCTCCTCCATTTAAGGCAATGGGCACTCAGCTTCAACAATGCCAGAGAATAATTTCGCCACACCTAGTGTGTGTGTGACAATCTTTTTCACTTTAATTTAACTTTAATGCACTGTGATGCTACCACAATCAATGAGAAGAAAGTCACATCAGCTATTGCCAAAGTGGCGGATTCTAAACAAGTTTAACACATTCTAGCGCTTATTAGTCAAACACAAAAGTACATATTTGACCACTTTTTTTGTATATTTTAGGAGAAGCTCCGCTTCCCTTGCAGTTTTATAGCAATCGCTACTGCCGTATACCCGTGTACCCAGCAGGTCTCGTAGGTGAACAGCCTCTGGCATGTTAGTCCAAGGCAGGTAAAAGAACTCTGGCAAGACAAAATTGTAAATTTGGGACAAGATGTGGCTCTCAGGGCTGGGTCGGTCGGGATGGAGTGCAAAGCGGGGGCTTGTGGCTGGGACGAGCCGCCACGTCCTCGTCCAAGTCACCATCTGCTGAAGCCAAGGTGTGGGCGGCGCCTCGGTTTTACCTCCGAGGCTCCAGAAAATCATGTTCTTCTTGCTTACGGCTGACCAAACGTTTGGAGTGGCCGAATTTTGGGTGCGTCACTGGTCAATAGTCCGTAAATAATACATGTAGGCTACTCCACAGTAGTAAGTCATATTGTCTCATTTGTAGGGGTTTACCTGACACGTGAAACGTGATGAGTTGGTGGTGAGGGGTGCAGTATCCACTTAAGCCGTCAGAGAGTGTTGAATAACTTAAAACGGTTTTTGTGAAAATTCCATCCTTGCTATGTGGAGTGGCACTTTCCATAATGTTTAGCAGACTGCATTGCAAAATGATTAACCTCCCACCCTTCTCTCACACGAGATCCACCCAGGAATGGTGCCACCCAAATGCCCGTATACATTAGGTCTGTAAACCTTTGGACACCACACGATTTGATTAGATTCTTGGGCGTAACTGTTCGATTCCGAATTGATTCTCTATTCAGAAGTCATACTTTTTTAATATCATTGGGTGCCAGTTCTATGATTAACTACATTCCTCCATAATAATAGATAAATAACTCTAATATTTTTGTTTATATTACTTAAAGGACAACTGGTTCTGTTCAATAAAATTCTACCCAAACATTTACTAAAGCACTTGGACAAAACAGATATTGGAAAAAAATACCTTTTTTAAAAAAAAAATCTTATTATTATTATTTTTGGATGAAGAATCGTAGCAAATAAGAATCGCTATTCATTCTAAAATTATTATTTTTTTGACACCCCTAGTATATGTCCAATCAGTGGCACAATTAATCAAATCAACATTGTGGTTTTAATTAGTGTGGTAAATAAGTGCGAGAGGATGGGGTTTTGTTTTGTTTTCATCCGCTGTCACCGGCATTGGAATGGCAGACATGTTGGCAAATCAGAATTGGTGAGCCTTGCGTTTGTTCGTCTCTCGCTTCAAACAGGAACAAAGACCTCACATTGTGCATCGCTCTCAGCACCTGAGCATGTTTATTTAACAGTGGAATTAACTGAACAGAGTTACGCCTCCTTTTTTCATTCATTCACAATCTTTGTCTCAGCGGAGACCAGAGCCTCGTGACTCGCTATTTAGAAGTGCCGCAAAGTAACACAAATTAGGAGGAAAAAATATATAATTTTAAAGCCAAATGTCCCGTTGTGTGAATATTTCGGCTTCAAATCAGCAATATGAGCCCATCAACATGGACGGACGAGCAGAAATGACTTGCTCACAAAAAAAATAATGTCCAACCTCATTTATTTTCCAACTGGGGGAAAAATACACTTTAAAATGTTCAATATTTTTTTTAGATTAAACTTAGCCTTCCAGAAATGAGTCCATTTTATCAAATTTTTTAGTTGATTTATTTATGAGAACAAACGTATATACCTTCCAATTACTGTACAATAGTAAACAATTCTAGGGTAATGCAAAATAAAAGTTGATATATTTGTAAATGATCACTTGCATATTATGATTACATTACATTATAAACACTGTATGGTTTTTATCGGGTATTTCTTTAGTGTAAAAGCATGATATAGACAAAAGCTCAGAGTCTGTCTGCATGAAGCCAACTACCGTATATCCTTAAATTGCCGCAGGGCATATAGTATGCGCCTGCCTTGAATTACTGCCGGGTCATACTCGCTTTGTAAAATAATTATCGCATGCTTAGTATTACCGCCCTGTCATCATTTTCAAAATGGAGGAGGCTGATTTCATTACCGGTAATTTGAAATCGCATAAAGGGAAGAAGATTAAGAGCTATTCAGTAGGATTTAAGGTCCAAACTTACATCACACTAAACATTTTATTGCATGCCTTTGGTAAGTGCCGGAGTGAGAAGACGTTTTAAAATAATTAGCGCATGCTTACTTTTATCGCATGCCTTTGGTAAGCGCAGGAGTGAGACGAGGTTTTAAAATAATTAGCGCCCCGGCGGCAATTCAAGGAAATACGGTATTTTAAAAAATATATTATTACATATTTTTCTAATGTGTGACACTTTTAGACAATAATATGTTGATTTACAGTGTAAAAGTAACATATCTTTCTCCAGGTGTTATTTCAACAGTTTTATGCGTTTATATGTAGAAATGATAAAAATCGCAAATTGAATCGCAGTTAGGTTTTTTCTTAAAATCGTGCAGCCCTAATTCATATGATGTATTAATTTAATTATTTTTCATGTAAAAGACCCACATGTTTTAAGTGCGGCGGCTTTTATTTTGCCGTGGTGCCACAATCAACTGCATGTAGGAGACATCCTGCAATAGTGTTTCTCACCTTTATCAGAGTGCTGGCGCTTTCACCTTTCTTTGGTGCAATATCTGAAACCTCATACGAAAAGGAAGGCCGTTGTACATCGTCAAAGCACCTTCAATTTGAGTTTGAATAGTCGTTTTTTAGGGCGTTAGAGCCTATCAGCACTGCAATATCTGCTCGCCTTTCCCCGCAAATTCGCTGCAAATCCGTCCGATCTCTTTTACACAGCGCTCAAAGTACCCCTCAGGTTTTTGTCTCAATTCTACCATCTTGTGAGTTTTTCCTCCTTAACTGCACTTTCTGCTCCACAGAAGCAGCACAAAGTTCTCCTTAAAGTTGTGTCCATCCATGAACATAGTGACAAAGGTGTGTATACCATACCTCAGTACTTTTATGTTGTGCATATTTTCCCTAATGAAGTGGCTGGTGGCTAACATACATGTTTTAATGATCATCTGTGACAAGTGTTTTTTTCCCCTTCTCCTCGTTAACATGTGCAGAGAGCCTGTCAGGTGTGGACCCCATCGCTATGACTGGGTGTTCGCCTCCTTTGGGTGCTTCCCCATCACGATGCAACAGTAAACATGTGGACCAGACACCTGCCACACCTGATCAGGTACCTGTGAATAGTGATTATAATCACTATTTGTGATTATAATCATTAAAACCAAATTATTTAACTTCCATCGCGTTTTGTAAAGAATAATGCCCCATCCACATACTGTAATGTAGCAGCTTCATATGAAAATATGAATGCAAGTAGATTGATACAGTGTTTTTCAACCGCTGTGTACCGTGAGATATTGTCTGGTGTGCCACGGGAGATGATATCATTTCACTTAATTGGGTTAAAAATATTTTTTTTCAAACCAGTAATTATAATCCGCAAATAATGTACCGTTGTTGAGAATGTGTTCTGTATAGGCGGAGTAACCGTGTAATACTCTTCCATATCAGTAGGTGGCAGCAGGTAGCTAAATGGGGACGGCGTGGCGAAGTTGGTAGAGTGGCTGTGCCAGCAATCCGAGGGTTATTGGTTCAATCCCCACCTTCTACCATCCTAGTCACGGCCGTTGTGTCCTTAGGCAAGACACTTCACCCTTGCTCCTGATGGGTCCTGGTGAGCGCCTTGCATGGCGGCTCCCGCCGTCAGTGTGTGAAGGTGTGTGTGAATGTGGAAATACTTTCAAAGCGCTTTGAGCTCCTTAAAAAGGGGTAGAAAAGCACTATACAAGTACAACCAATTTACCATTTTACAATTTAAATGCTTTGTAGATGTCAGGAACATGGTTTGTCATGATCACAATATGCAGACGACAGCGGGAGGCAGCGTGCAGGTAAAAAGGTATCTAATGCCTAAACCAAAAATAAACAAAAGGCGAGTGCCGCTAAGAAAAGGCATTGAAGCATAGGGATGTTTATGCAAAACAAAACTAAAACGGAACTGACTGCAAAGTAAACAAAAACAGAATGCTGGACAACAGCAAAGACTTTTAGCTTGTGGAGCAGCAGACGGCGTCCACAAAGTACATCCATACATGACATGACAATCGACAAAAAAATAGAAAATGCTACACATAGGAAAACACGAAAAAACTCAAAACAAGTCACGGCGTGATGTGACATGTGGTAACAGTACACCTACTTTGGGACAAGCTATAGTCATGCATGCTTGGTTATGGTTTGAATTTATATCCAACAATTGCGTGAACGACTTTTTACTGTCAATATCGGCTGCTGAGTTTCATTTTTTTAATGTTTTCCGCTAGTGGTGTGCCTCTGTGTTTTTCCAATTAAAAAAATGTATTAATATACATTAGGATTGGCACCAATTACTTTTATAAATACCGACCAATACCAAGTACCGATTCACGCAAACAGTACTGTCATAACAGCTGGTGGTGTGAGCCCCAGTTGCAGTGACGACAAGCGAAATGCAGAAGAGAAGGTATTTTAATTAGGACTAGGCAGGCAAAAATCCACAGACAAACCATCACCACCATCAGTCATTGAAGTAGTGTCGCAAGGAAGGCGACACTGGCAGGTAAACCCTCTTAATTAGTGATAAGGGACAGACAAACTAGTCACTAATCAAGGACACGTGAGGAGAAGCAGCACAAAAGCTATATAGGTAAGTTGGCTGAGAATGAGGGCAGACTGGAAATGTAACGGAAATAAATGAGCGCTGCACAAGAAACAATACCAAAAACAGAGCAACAGGATACATAAACACATCTTGTTCTGAATGATTTTGACAGGTAACTTTTCGATAACTTTGTTGCATGTGACATCGCGGCCGATTGCAGAGTAGTCGGCACCGGCTCAAGCACTTGGCGGGCAAACAGGTGTATCTGTAGCGGATTGTCTGTTAGAAAACACATTAAGGAAGGCTCCAGTTCTCAAATTGCATTAACTAGATGCTAATGTACATTTATTATGCCATATACATGCTACTGATTGGCAAACAGATGGTGAGTAATAAGTACCGTATTTTCCGGACCATAGGGCGCACTGGATTATAAGGCGCATTGCCGATAAACGGTCTATTTTTGATAATTTTTCATACATTAGGCGCACCGGATCATAGGACGCATTAAAGGAGTCATATTATTATTATTTTTTTCTAAATGGAAAACTTGTGGTCTACGTAACATGTAATGGTGGTTCTTTGGTCAAAATGTTGCATAGATCATGTTTTACAGATCATCTTCAAGTCACTTTCTGACAGTCGCTTCAAGATGCGCCGTTTTGTGGGCGGTCTTATTTACGTGGGTCACCTTCGGCAACGTCTTCTCCCCGTCACCTTTGTTGTAGCGGTATAGCGTGCAAGGACGGGAGTGGAAGAAGTGTCAAAAGATGGAACTAACTGTTTTAATGACATTCAGACTTGACTTACGGTAATTCAATAACGGAGCAACATCTCCTCACCTGGAAACCACAACACAGGAAATGTCTCCCGTGAAAAACAGTCCGACCGGAAATCTCTAATGACTAAAGTTCCTTGGGTGAATAGTGTAAACTCACTACACCGGTATGTTTTAACATGGTGAGTTTAATGACAGATATAGGTAAGAACTTTACACTACTTTATATTAGAAATGGCAACAGCAGAGGATGAATGTCCCATAACAAGAAGATAGAGAAAAAAGAAGCTTATCGACACGCGAGCGCATGCAATTTTTCTGGACTTATGCAGATCCCAAATGCAGATCAGCAGGTACCAGATGGTAGGAAAAGTTGCTTTTGCATAATATTGCAAAACAAAACGCCAGATATGTCTTACCTTATACACACACCATAATAATACTCGTATGTTGAATGTACTGACAATCTATCAAGTAATGTGGCTTTATAGCTCACCAAAGTTGTACTAAAAAATCTTGTAAAATTTTTGAGCGCCATGTGTAATGTTCTATATTTTCAATGGAACATTTAAAACGTTGATATTGTTTACTTGAGACATATTGCAAGCATAAGGCTGTCTACACTTATCTTATGTTTGACTGCCATATACTGGTCACACTTATCACTACACCTTGTACCAAATAAAATAGCTCAGAGGTGAGTAAACGCAACCAAACGTATTCTTTACATTAGGCGCACCGGGTTATAAGGTGCACTGTTGAGTTTTGAGGATAAAAAAGGATTTTAAGTGCACCTTGTAGTCCGGAAAACACGGTACAGTACTTTTAATATTATGTAGAGTTAAAAAAAAAAGACAGGATTGGCACATTAATCTTTATGGCAGAGACTACTTCCTGACTACGACAACACACCTTGGACAAACTGAAATTAATGCATGCTTGCAAATGAGACTCAAGTAAAAAAGAACAAAATATTGAAACATTTATTATCAGGTCACTGTTTTATGTTCCATCCATCCATCCATTTTCTACCGCTTGTCCCTTTTGGGGTCGCGGGGGGTGCTCGAGCCTATCTCAGCTGCATTCAGGCAGGAGGCGAGACACACCCTGGACAAGTCGCCACTTCACCACAGACTGTTAAATATTAAATAACAAAAAACATATTATTATTATTAAATAACATTGATTAACACATGAACACTCAAAAAGTACCAAACATTGGGACCATTGAGTACTGTTATTGATTCCCAGCAGTCACGTGCAGTGGCCTTTGACGCCTTTGGAGATTATTTTTGGAACTTAGATTCATATGCTCTCATGTTGTTGATAAAGGTTGTATAGCTCGTTTGGTAGAGCGGCCATGCCGGCAACTTAAGGATTGCAGGTTCGATCCCCGCTTCCGCCATCCAAGTCTCTGCCGTTGTGTCCTTGGGCAAGGCACTTTACCCACCTGCTCCCAGTGCCACCTACACTGGTTTAAATGGAACTTAGATATTGGGTTTCACAATGTAAAGTGCTTTGAGTCACTTGAGAAAAAGCGTTACATAAATATAATTCACTTCACTTCACTAAAATAACAAAAACAAGGGACTAATTAATCTTTCATAAAAAACATTGTGAGAATGATATGATAAATAGAACCAAAACGTATTTGATAATCTCGTTATTAAATGCTTTTTAGTTCCATTAGCTTTAAGTTTATTTAGTATCTGAAGTAGGGTTGTGCGATACTGACAATTTATGTAATAACTGATATACAGTACACACCTTGAATTGATTAACGTGGACCCCGACTTAAACAAGTTGAAAAACGTATTCGGGTGTTACCATTTAGTGGTCAATTGTACGGAATATGTACTGAACTGTGCAATCTACTAATAAATGTATCAATCAATCAAAAAAAAACTTCCTCATTCAATGCATTTTCTTTATTGTCATGACTATTTACTTTTTAGATTGTCACTGAAGGCATCAAATCTATGAATGAACACATGTTGAGATATGTACTTAACAAAAAAAAGTGAAATAAATGGAAACATATTTTATATTGTAGTTTCTTTAAAATAGCCACCCTTTGCTCTGATTGCTGTTTTGCACACTCTTGACATTCTGTAAATGAGCTTCAAGCACACATGTGAAGTGAAAACCATTTCAGGCGACTACCTCTTGAAGCTCATCTAATCTAATAAAGACAAATTTTGCGAAGTTAGTAGTGAAATACGACTTCTGTGGTTTCAAAAATACTGCGTGCCTGTACGAATATTGCATAGATTGTATTTTTGCCATACAAAACTGGGTTTTACTTTACAAAAAGGGCATACAACATTAATAAAAAAATTTTGTGGAATGACAGAGATTTAAGCGTTGAAAATCGAAAAAAAAAATATTAATATATACATTAATATATATCGTCCGGCCGATAGGAGGCCTTGGGGAAGACCCAGGAGACGTTGGGCAAACTATGTCTCCCAGCTGGACTGGTAACACCTCGGGATCCCCCGGTAGAAGCTAAACCTGGGGAGGAGGTAGTCTAGGCTTCTCTACTTAGGCTGCTGCCCTCGCAAACCCAACCCCGATGGATGGATATTAATGTTTATGACTTTAAGAACTTTTATGGCCGAAACTTTTTCAGATACCTGGGACCTCTAATATTCACTGCATCTGCGGGATCCCCAATGTGTAATTATACAGATCTATACATCTGAGAGCATCAAAGACACATTAGGTCATTTCAGGTTGTCACCGAAGCAGACGCCTCGGGGCCATGAAAGCTCTTTAAGCATGAGAAATGCTAAAACTGTGCGCCTTCAAAGTTAAGTTAAAGTTAAAGTACCAATGATTGTCACACACACACTAGGTGTGGTGAAATTTGTCCTCTGCATTTGACCCATTCCCTTGATCACCCCCTGGGAAGTGAGGGGAGCAGTGGGCAGCAATCATGGTGATTTAACCCCCAATTCCGACCCTGGATGCTGAGTGCCAAGCCGGGAGGCAATGGGTCCCATTTTTTTGTAGTCTTTGGTATGACTCGGCCGAGGGTAGGATTTACGGATTTTATTTGACACAGCAACTCAACGACATTCTCAAGAGTCCATGAAACATGAATCAATACAAGACGTATATGCCAATGTTTAGGTCGGGGGTCAGCAACCCACGGCTCTATAGTGCCACCCCAGTGGCTCCCTGGAGCATTTTTAAAAAAGTATTGAAAATGGAAAAAGATGGGGGAAAATATTTTTTTTGTTTGAGGACAAACATGACACAAATCTTCCCAATTGTTAGAAAGCCCACTGTTTTTATTATTTTTGTATGTATGCTTCATTGATGAGAGTATTTGGAGAACATCGTTTTGTCCTAATTTTGGCGGTTCTTGAACTCACTGTAGTGTGAACTGTGACGCAACAGATTGTTTACATGTAAAATCGTCCAGTCCTTCTTTGTCTCATTTTGTCCACCAAATGTTTTATGCTGTGCGTGTCTGCACAACGGTGCGCTTTGTTTATGTCATTGACATTGCTTTGCTGTACAGTATGTACATATTGCATCATTATGCCTCATTTGTAGGTATATTATAGCTTATTTAATATATTTTACTTTTATCTTTGTATATAATTTAGTTTTGCATGTCTCATGACGGGCTTCACGGTGGCAGAGGGGTTAGTGCGTCTGCCTCACAATACGAAGATCCTGCAGTCCTGGGTTCAAATCCAGGCTCGGGATCTTTCTGTGTGGAGTTTGCATGTTCTCCCCGTGAATGCGTGGGTTCCCTCCGGGTACTCCGGCTTCCTCCCACTTCCAAAGACATGCACCTGGGGATAGGTTGATTGGCAACACTAAATTGGCCCTAGTGTGTGAATGTGAGTGTGAATGTTGTCTGTCTATCTGTGTTGGCCCTGCTATGAGGTGGCGACTTGTCCAGGGTGTACCCCGCCTCCTGCCTGATTGTAGCTGAGATAGGCGCCAGCACCCCCCGCGACCCCAAAAGGGAATAAGCGGTAGAAAATGGATGGATGGATGTCTCATGACACATTATGTGTATGTAATATTGGCTGCATTTCAGATAGTTGTTTGTGTGCCATGTTTTTTTCAGACCACAGCAAACATTACCTACCTTGCCAAAGATTGTCTCCTTTAAGTTGGACACACACATCTATATACCTTTGGCCCTTAAAAGCTAGTAATTTCCAGGAGTTATCTCACCTTCTGAGTAGCATCTGATTTACTAATGGTTTCTAATGTTGTAAAAATGTGTAGAAAAAATATTACATTTCAACATTTCTGTCAACAAAGATTTGCTTCAGCCTGCGACACATAGTCATTTTGATAGTAGACTAATATAGCTAATATAGACACTTACATCATGGGTTGCCTTCATTATAAGACTTACATACGGCTTTTAATTTTTTGCGGCTCCAGAAGAGTTGTTTTTTTTATTTTTGGTCCAATATGGCTCTTTCAACATTTTGGGTTGCCAACCCCTGGTTTAGGTCAACAAATAAAAAAGTATAAACTGGCCTTCACATAGCTTGGTGTTTGGGCTCTAAAAAGATACATGAAAATAACCAATGAAGTCATTTTCAATTCTATTGTAACACTCGATTTCAAAGATGTTATACCAGCAGCATGACTTTTTGGGAAATCCAACTGGAACCATAGAAAATGTTATCAGCAAGATGAATGTATTATTGCAATGTATTGCAGTATCAAAACATAAATGAATAAAGAACACAGTAGCTGCAGTACACAGGGCTGTACAAGGGAGGGCGCTCAGAGTTAGACTGTTACAAGTGAAGTCTTTATATGTTTTCATATTGACTCATGGACAGCTTTTCTAAAACAAAGAGAGAAATTACTTATTTAAGCAAGTAAAGGTGCCTTATAAAGGGTTATCTTATGTCAATATGAGAATATGGTAACACTTTAGTATGGGGAGCATATTCAGCATTAATTAGTTGCTTATTAAAATGGAAATTAGTAACGTATTGGCTCTTAATTAGTCATTATTAAGTACTTATTAACGCCTTCTTCTGCATGGCCTTATTATACACCCAGTAAACCATTAACTAAGAGTCAATTAGTTGCTTATTAACATGCAAATTAGTAATATAATGGCTCTTAATTAGTCATTATTAAGTACTTATTAATGCCTTATTCTGCATGACCGTATTATACAACCATTAAGCCATTAACTAAGAGTCTTCCCTCAATAACCTCAGAATTATTGCTTATTAGTAACCTAACCCTAACCCTTATATGTTACCCTAGTGTCCAAATAAATCTAAATTATGTCTTTGTTACTTAGAATATGTTCCCCATACTAAAGTTTTACCGAAAATATTAGCAAATTATTTTTTTCATTATGAAATGTATAAACTTAAAAGAATAATATTGAAAGTTACAGTGGAATAGATCCACCAAGTGTATCATTGGGTCATGATGAGTTCAGTGTATCGGACTGTGGGTCAGCAATTAATTTCAGTTATCGTCGTTAAGCAAACAAGTGCGGCAGCATCAAAATGATGTCATCCGCTGCTGAATTTGTGAGTTTTGCTCTGTAAAATTCTCAATTTATGAATTCATGGATTTAAAACTGTTGTATTATTTGGTTGACCACTTACAAAAGAAATAATAAACTAAACTAACTAATATAAATTTGGCCGACAAGAGCGCTTTTAATTATATCATGATATTGTGATAATTCATGTTGATGACATTCTGGCTGTATCCCGCAAATTTAAAAGAGCGACAGGTAAACAAAGGCTTTACTCATTGCAATGTAGCATTCTCACTAGCGGCTAATGTCCCTATACAGTGCAAAGCCACTTCGAAGTCAACAATCCTCGCCACCATGCTGGCAAATAAACTATGGTTCTAACAAGTAGCATTATCACTGGAGGACGAGGAATAGCTCAACATGCTACACTTCACACTATAGGAGGATATGTTAACCGCAAGCTGGAGCTCTTTAATGTTAAAAAAAATGTGGATGGATTGATACAGATAACAATAATAGTGATGAAATCAATTATTTTTTCATCACAAGATTTTTTTGTAGTTTTTGTTACTGTTTACAAACTGGCGAAATAAGTCTGTGGACACGGGACTTATTAAAGGGCAAAAACCGTATGGATTCAAATCAGAGTCAATAGTAGGAAATCATTTTAATATTTACCGGTAATTGCTATTGTTACAATGCAATCCTGTGATTTTGTCTGATTATGATTGTGATAAAAATTTAATTATTCATCGAGCTTTAAAATTTGCAGTATCAGCACTGGTAAGACCGATACTGCCTCTGTAACTAACTCAATTTGTAGTATCACCTAAAAGTATCCAAACAACAGAAAAATCAGTTTTACATTTTAACAGAAGTGTGCATATAACCAAAATTAAAACAGTAAATTAGCAAGTTGACTAAAATAATGACCAGAAATGAGGCAATATGATACTGCATATGTCAGCAGCAACATTAAGATCCTTTGTAACCCATTTTGAAATGGTTCTGCTATAATTTACATAGCAAATAATATATTGTGATATATATCGTTATATATATTTAAACTATATATATCTTTTAAAGCTATGAAAATAACTTATGGGAGACAAATTGTAATAGACACAAAATAAAATAAACAAATTCAGACAAATACGAGCTTTTTTAAATAGAAATATATTGTCAATTATATTGTTATACAATTAAAATATTACACTTAAAAACCTCTAAAGGCTTAGCGGCCACATGCGTGGACAGCACCTTAGCTCTTATTTCAAAATTTGTGAACACTACTGAATTGGGGTCTTTTGGGGTCTTATGGCTGCTGTCCTGGGTTCAAATCCAGGCTCGGGATACTCCGGCTTCCTCCCACCTCCTAAGACATGCACCTGGGGATAGGTTGATTGGCAACACTAAATTGGGCCTAGTGTGTGAATGTTTTTGATTGATTGATTGATACTTTTATTAGTAGATTGCACAGTACAGTACATATTCCGTACAATTGACCACTAAATGGTAACACCCGAATAAGTTTTTCAACTTGTTTAAGTCGGGGTCCACGTTAATCAATTCATGGTACAAATATATACTATCAACATAATACAGTCATCACACAAGTTAATCATCATAGTATGTACATTGAATTATTTACATTATTTACAATCCGGGGGGTGGGTGGGGAGCTTTGGTTGATATCAGAACTTCAGTCATCAACAATTGCATCAACAGAGAAATGTGGACATTGAAACAGTGTAGGTCTTACAGTAGGATATGTACAGCCAGCAGAGAACATAGTGAGTTCAGATAGCATAAGAACAAGTATATACATTAGAAGTACATTTGAGTTGTTTATAATCCGGGGAGATGGGATGTGAATGGAGGAGGGTATTAGTAAAGTGTTGAAGTTGCCTGGAGTGTGAGTGTTGTCTGTCTATCTGTGTTGGCCCTGCAATGAGGTGGCGACTTGTCCAGGGTGTACCCCGCCTTCCGCCCGATTGTAGCTGAGATAGGCGCCAGCGACCCCGAAGGGGAATAAGCGGTAGAAAATGGATGGATTGCTGCTTATGTGGACATTTATACTGCCATCTGGTGGTGTCAGAAAAGTATAACATACAATGGAATTAGGGAAAAAAGTGTAAAGATTTTGCATGTCACTAAATATGAAGTACACATTTGTGTACATATAGACTAAGTACATCATATCAAAAGATGATTCATAGTTTTTATTTTTAATAAGGGTCCAATAAGCCCAAATAGCAAAGAGAAATAAAAAAAAAAGCATATAAAGAAACAGCTTGGGCCTAAGAGGTACTAAACGATATGTAAGTGAGTACAAAAAGTATTTCATCCCCTGCCAACCAGTACTGATCCTAACCCCAACATCATTTTTACCGGTGACACCCTTTATAACAAGTGCCAACTTTTTATTCATTGGTTTCATTTAAAAAAATGTTTTTTCCATGCAGATCGATTTGCTCGAAGACGCCCAGTCAGGCTTTAACGGTGAGTTTCTTGCTCCCTCTCAAGATGGATGTGTATTGATTAAATTGTACTTCGAGCGGATATTAACAACCGTTTGTTTTGCGGTTAGGTGTTGAGCGTAAGACGGAAGTGGGCGTGTCCTCCTGCCTGCTCACACCCACCGCCTCCCCCAGAGACAACGGCCTGTCTGAAGAGCCCGGGATGAATTGTGGCGTTACCAATGGAGGGTAAGCATAGCTCGGTTGGTAGAGCGGCCGCGTTACCAATGGAGGGTAAGCATAGCTCGGTTGGTAGAGCGGCCGTGCCAGCAACTTGAGGGTTGCGGGTTCGATTCCCGCTTCCGCCATCCTAGTCACTGCCGTTGTGTCCTTGGCAAGACACTTTACCCACCTGCTCCCAGTGCCACCCACACTGGTTTAAATGTAACTTAGATATTGGGTTTCACTATGTAAAGCGCTTTGAGTCACTAGAGAAAAGCGCTATATAGATATAATTCACTTCACATAATTCACTAAGCACAGTCTTTAGTCACATGTAAACAAAACTGAGGAAAAAAATCCCACATGGTATATATTAAATAGTGAAATACTGCAATATTATTATTACTATTTCTGTATGCATTCATTAATCAAATACAAACAGTCATCAAAGGTACAATATTCACAACATGAATTAAGATCCACACATGGATCTTCATTAAATTGGGCGATATCAATAATAAAAATAATATTTTTGTGATCTATTAAAAATAGGGACTGGGAGAAAAATATCTTAGATGTAAACATTTTTATTTCAAATGTAATCTTCCTCTGATTATAATCCCTTTACCATGGAACACACTCAAGCAATGTAAAGACAATTCTAAAATCCCATTGAACACTTAACAACAACCTCTTTGAACTAAAGGTGCAAAAAAAAAGGGAAACAATGTATCTTTCAGACGACAGAGTGCATCGGTATATAAGCCGCACCCAATACATTTTCAAAGAAAAGTCGCATGGTTTAAAGCATAGGAAAAAAGTATGGGCTTATAGTCCTTAATTTACGGTATAGTCTGTAATTTATGGTACAAGTAATGCTTAAAAAGGTGTAAAAAATTGTGTAATGTGTTGTGATCCGATGGTCGGCTCATACCATATTGTTGCTTTGTTCCCTGTCATGTGACATTTCGTAGTTTGGACACCCTTATTTCCTGTTTGCTTTTTCACCATGGCTGCATATTGTTTCCACCTGCTACTCTCGGTTCCCGCACACCTGTTTCTACTAATCACCATCCTTATATAAGCCAGCCCTTTCTGTTCATTCATTCTCAGATTCTAATTTTCCCTCCTGCAACAAGTGACGACGGCTTTACATGTATATTCTTGCTAGCTTACACGCTACGCATTTGTTTTTTTCCTAGCTCTCATGCTAATGGTTTTGTTTTCCCTTTTTGTGCCTTCGTGCCAAGTTTAGTTTTTCTGTTCATATTCCTAGCTTCCATGCCAGCGCCATTTGTTTGCCTTTTCTGCTTAGCACCAGTGTTTCTGTTCCTAGTCTGTTTTATTAGTTTAATAAATCTTTAATTTCTTACCTCACGCTGTGTTCTTGCCCGACGCATCCCTGGAGGAACAAATCCGGCATCGCTATGCCGCGCAAGTCTCACATAAAGTGTAAAAATGTGAAAACACAGAGAATCCTAAGAACTATTTTCTGCATGTTTAGTGCCAGCTGTATTCAAGAGTGAGCGCGGTTAAGGTGGTTTGGTGTTACTGATAACGAGCGCCTTGGTCTGATTAGGGTCCGTTTTTGTCGACAATTTCCTCGCTCTCTGCAGCGCTCTTTTTTCTTTTTTTCTCTTCACTCTATGTAAATAATCAACCGCAGGACACTCTATGTAAATAATCAACCGCAGGACAAGAAAGCGCAACCAAACATGTTTTAGTAATATTGTCTATCGCGATCTATATATATTGGTATCATTTTATCGCACAACCTTATTCACACATGCACGGCACTTCCACAAGCTCGAAAAGTGTGCATTACAGGGATCCCAGATTTCCTCTATTTAGCGGAATTTCACTCTTCTTACAGCCTGGCCCAGTGGGTCTCTAACTGTTAGCGGTACGCAGGCTCCATATTGTGATACGGTTGTGAGGCCGGTTGGATGTACTGCCAAATTCTCAGAAAAATATTTGGAGACAGCTTATGGTAGAGAAATGAAGATTCAACTCACAGGCAAAAACTCTGGTGGACATTCCTGCAGTCAGCATGCCAACTGCACGCTCCCTCAAAACTTGCGACATCCATGGCATTGTGCTGTGTGATACAACTGCACATTTCAGAGTGGCCTCTTATCGTGGGCAGCCTAAGGCACAGCTGTGCAATAACCATGCTGTTTAATCAGCATCTTCATATTCCACACCTGTAAGGTGGGATGGATTATCTTGGCCAAGAAGAAATGCTCACTAACACAGATTTAGACAGAATTGTGAACAATATTTGAGAGGAATTGGTCTTTTGTGTATATGGTAAAAGTTTTGGATCTTTAAACAAAACAATTGCATTTATATTTTGCTCCGTGTATGAAGGAAATGCTTTCCAAAGCATCTTAAAAATGGTCAAATATCTTCAACTCCAAAATTATTCAAATTAAAATTATTCTATTATTTTTTTCACCGCCGCCATGAAAATTGAGGTGTGGAAGCGTGCAGCCCAGTGTTTTGACTCGCAGGAGTCATGACTACTAATAGTGCTAAAAAGACTAAGAGCCTGGAGACACTTTTCTATTGTTCGGTGACACAAATCTTTTGTGTGGCCCTTCAGGTGTTCACTATCCTCCTATATTTAATTATGTTCATTTAAGTCAGGGGTGCCAAACTCATTTTGAATCGGCGGCCACACGGAGAAAAATATACTCCCAAGTGGGACGGACTGGTAAAATCACGGCACGATAACTTAAAAATAAAGACAACTTCAGATTGTTTTCTTTGTTTAAAAATAGAACAAGCACATTCCTTAATTGTACAAATCATAATGATGTTGTTTTTTGTTTTTTTTACAATTACCTGTTGCGGTTCATTGTATATATACTGTATTTGTCGTTATTTATCTTTTCTGATTAAATTATAAGATAATGTTCATCAGTCAACTCATTGGTGTTCATTTTCAATTATCAAGATAAAATAATTATATCAAAATCAAATTACAGTATGTTATTTATGTAGTTTGGTCATTTCCCTCGACTGATCATGTGGTTTATTTGGTACATATGTAGCATCATCCACAAACATACTTGCCAACCCTCCGGGATTTTCCGGGAGACTCCCGAAATTCAGCGCCTCTCCCGAATACATCCCGGGACAAATTTTCTCCCGAAATTCAGGCGGAGCTGGAGGCCACGCCCCCTCCAGCTCCATGCGGACCTGAGTGATGACAGCCTGTTTTCAAGTCCGCTTTCCCACAATATAAACAGTGTGTCTGCCCAATGACGTTATAACTGTAGATTGATCGAGGGCAAGTTCTTGGTTTCTTATGTGGGTTTATTGTTAGGCAGTTTCATTAACGTACTCCCAGCGCGGTAACAACACAACAATAGCAGTCACGTTTTCTTCTACTATAAAGCAGTTCGTCTGCCGTAAACAGCAATGTTGTGACACTCTTAAGCAGGACAATAATGCCATCTACTGTACATGCACCAAAACACCTCCAGTCAACACCTCCAAGCAACTTCAACCCTTTTCTAATATCCTCCTCCATTCACATACCATCTCCCCGGATTGTAAATAACCTAATGTAAATAATCGAATGTATTTCTAATGTATATACTTGTTCTTATGCTATGTGAAATCACTATGTTCTCTGCTCGCTGTACATATCCGACTAAGTAAGACCTACACTGTTTCAATGTCCATTTCTCTGTTGATCCAATTGTTGATGACTGAAGTACTGATATCAACCAGAGCTCCTCATCCCACCCCCTGGATAGTAAATAATGTAAATAATTCAATGTATATACTATGATTATTAACTTGTGTGATGGCTGTATTATGCTGATAGTATATATTTGTACCATGAATTGATTAACATGGACCCCGACTTAAACAAGTTGAAAAACTTATTCGGGTGTTACCATCTAGTGGTTAATTGTATGGAATTTGTACTGTACTGTGCAAGTTATGAAATAAAAGTTTCAATCAATCAATCAATCATGCATATGTGACAATAACATCTACGCCAGGGGTCACCAACCTTTTTGAAACCAAGAGCTACTTCTTGGGTACTGATTAATGCGAAGGGCTAACAGTTTGATACACACTTAAATAAATTGCCAGAAATAGCCAATTTGCTCAATTTACCTTTAATAAATAAATTTATATATATAAAAAAATGGTTATTTCTGTCTGTCATGCCGTCGTACATTTTTGTTCCTTTTACGGAAGGTTTTTTGTAGAGCATAAATGATGAAAAAACACTTAATTGAACGGTTTAAAAAAGGAGAAAACACGTAAAAAATGAAAATTACATTTTGAAACATAGTTTATCTTCAATTTTGACTCTTTAACATTCAAAATTCAACTGAAAAAAAATGAAGACAAAAACTAGCTTTTAGAAAAAATTAAAAACGTTATTTATGGAACATCATTAGTAATTTTTCCTGATTAAGATTAATTTTAGAATTTTGATGACATGTTTTAAATAGGTCAAAATCCAATCTGCACTTTGGACCAAGCTATATTTCTAACAAAGACAAATCATTATTTCTTCTAGATTTTCCAGAATAAAAATGTTTAAATAAATTCAAAATACTTTTAAATAAGATTTAAATTTGATTCTACAGATTTTCCATATTTGCCAGAATATTTTTTTTGAATTTTAATCATAGTAAGTTTGAATAAATATTTCACAAATATTCTTCGTCAAAAAAAACAGAAGCTAAAATTAAGAATTACATTAAAATATATTTATTATTCTTTACAATAAAAAAAAGAAATACTTGAACATTGATTTAAATTGTTAGGAAAGAAGAGGAAGGAATTTAAAAGGTAAAAAGGTATATGTGTTTAAAAATCATTTTTAAGGTTGTATTTTTTTCTCTAAAATGGTCTTTCTGAAAATTATTAGAAGCAAAGTAAAAAAATGAATGAATTTATTTAAACAAGTGAAGACCAAGTCTTTAAAATATTTTCTTGGATTTTCAAATTCTATTTGAGTTTTGTCTCTCTTAGAATTAAAAATGTCGAGCAAAGCGAGACCAGCTTGCTAGTAAATAAATAAAATTCAAAAAATAGAGGCAGCTCACTGGTAAGTGCTGCTATTTGAGCTATTTTTAGAACAGGCCAGCGGGCGACTCTTCTGGTCCTTACGGGCTACCTGGTGCCTGTGGGCACCGCGTCGGTGACCCCTGATCTACGGCTTTTAGAGAGTCCAGTGCACAACTGCGCACACAACAGCTGTAAAATATACTCCTCCCCTCTTAACCACGGCCCCAACCACGCACCCCACCCCCCACCTCCCGAAATCGGAGGTCTCAAGGTAGGCAAGTATGTCTACAAAGATGCAAAGAATTGCTATTGCGACATCTAGTGGACACATTTAGAACAGCGGTTTCTTTCATTCAAAAATTTCAGGGTAATTTTTATACTTAGCAAACTCATCCCGCGGGCCGGATAAAACCTGTTCGCGGGCCTGATCCGGCTTTTGAGACGTACGTTTGACAGCCCTGATTTAAGTCATGAATTGGAAGCCTCTCTTGCTTATCTTAACAGGTTTATTAAGATGGAAGGAGCCAGCGGGAGCCCAGTGAACTGGACCGTGCCTGATGTGGTCTCCTATTTTACGAGCGCCGGTTTCCCCGAGCAGGCCACTGCCTTTGGGACACAGGTGAGTGCGCATCTCCTCTCGTCACCAGCAGGGCGCGCCACAGGCAGACAGTACACACGTCCAATGCATCGCTAAATGGCTTTTGCTCTCTACCTTAGGAAATCGATGGGAAGTCCCTTCTCCTCATGCAGCGTAATGACGTTTTGATTGGCCTGTCAATCAAACTGGGCCCCGCCCTCAAGATCTACGAGCACCACGTGAAGGTTTTGCAAAAAACTCACTTCGATGATGACGACTGTACATGAATACGCGCGACAGTCAAATATTTCAACAGACGCACACATGCATAAAAAACACTTCCAGGGCCTTCTCTGCTCAATGAGTGGCAATACACAGAAAAAGGATTTCTCACCAATATGAGAAGTACTCAAGATTTTTTTTCCATGCCGTTTCTCAGTCAAAGTGTGCGCGGTTTTGCTCATGGGCGTTCACAGATGCTGACTTTGATGTTAAAAAGTGAGAACTTGCAGACGACCTTCAAGCTATTTGGCATATCTGTGCACGATGCCGAGTAGATTTTTGGATGCTGTGGAAGGCGCACGTCTTGCTGAGAGTCTCTGCGAGGGGAGATGTTTAATGGAGCATGTCGGATTGAGAGGCAGCAAATTACAAATTAATCAGATTGACACGTCATTAGGCTCTAATGCGATACAGTTCCAGAGCTGGTACTTTATCACAAGGTCTGCATTTACAAAGATGGGTGGGATTGACACAGTCCGGCAGTGTGTTGATGTAGTTTGCCGTGGTGGACAACTCCACTGCAGGATACTGAAATGTATCAACTATTTATTCGCTATCTTAGACCACAGGTGTCAAACTCAAGGCCTTATGTGGCCCGCCTTGTCATTTAACGTGGCCCTCCATGTCATTTATAGGCCTCGACATTTTTTGAAGTGGAATGCCACATCATTTATGTGGTCCGGCACATTTTTAAAGTGGCCTCCCACCACATTTTATGTTGTCTGCCACATTGTTTCTTATTTTAAATGGCCTATGTATCGTTTACATCCGGGGTCCCCAAACTACGGCCCGCAGCGTCTAAAATCTGGCCCCCGGGAAGTCCCAGGTAAAAAAAAAAATCATGATATAGTTTTTTATATATTTTTTAAATCATCCTTTTTTTAAATATGTCCTTTCTCATCCATTTTCTACCGCCTGTTACTCTCGGTGTCTCATAGCCACTAGGCAAATCATGAAAATGCATTTTCCCATCGATAACGTGATATCATCGTGCTCAGAATATACAGTCGTAGTCAAAAGTTTACATGCTCTTGTAAAGAACATAATGTCATGGCTGCCTTGAGTTTCCAATCATTTCTACAACTCTTATTTTTTTGTGATAGAGTGATTGGAGAACATACTTGTTGCTCACAAAAAACATTCATGAAGTTTGGTTCTTTTATGAATTTATTATGGGTCGACTGAAAATGTGACCAAATATGATGGGTCAAAAGTATACATACAGCAATGTTAAAGGCCTACTGAAATGAGATTTTCTTATTTAAACGGGGATAGCAGGTCCATTCTATGTGTCATACTTGATCATTTAGCGATATTGCCAGAATTTTGCTGAAAGGATTTAGTAGAGAACATCGACGATAAAGTTCGCAAAAGGCCTTACCTTTACCGGAAGTATCAGACGATGTGCGCGTGACGTCACTGGTTGTAAAGCTCCTCACATCTTCACATCCTCACATCGTTTACAATCATAGCCACCAGCAGCTAGAGCGATTCGGACCGAGAAAGTGACAATTTCCCCATTAATTTGAGCGAGGATGAAATATTCGTGGATGAGGATATTGAGAGTGAAGGACGACAAAAAAAAAAAGGTGAGAGCGATTCAGAAGTTATTAGAAACATTTACAAGGATAATTCTGGAAAATCCCTTATCTGCCTATTGTGTTACTAGTGTTTAGGGATTTTACATAGTACCTGAAAGTCGGAGAGGTGTGGCCACGGGTGTGGTGGCCGCAGTGTCTCCGGTGGGAGGAGGTAATAGTCCGCAGCTGCTGCAGGAGGATGCCATCTCCGCTCATGTCTACGGTAAGAGCCAACTTATTACCACAATTTTCTCACCGAAACCTGCCGGTTGACATGTTCGCTTGACCGCTCTGATCCATAGTAAAGCTTCACCTTCGGGAATTTTAAACAAGGAAACACCGGCTGTGTTTGTGTGGCTAAAGGGTAAAAGCTTCCCACCTCCATCTTTCTACTTTGACCTCTCCATTTTTAATTGAACAAATTGCAAAAGATTCAGCAACACAGATGTCCAGAATATTGTGTAATTATGCGATTAAAGCAGACTACTTATAGCTTGGATCGGGCTGGAAAATAATGTCCTCTACAACCCGAGACGTCAAACGCACGCGTCATCATACCGCGACGTTTTCAACACGACACTTCGCGGGAAATTTAAAATTGCAATCTAGTAAACTAAAATGGCCGTATTGGCATGTGTTGCAATGTTAATATTTCATCATTGATATATAAACTATCAGACTGCGTGGTCGGTAGTAGTGGGTTTCTGTAGGTCTTTAATATTTGGTTACATGTCCCTTGGCAAGTTTCACTGCAATCAGCCGCTTTTGGTAGCCATCTACAATATTCTGGCAAGCTTCTGGTTGAATTTTTGATCACTCCTCTGGACAAAATTGGTGCAGTTCAGCTAAATTTCTTGGTTTTCTGACTTGGACTTGTTTCTTCAGCATTGTCCGCACGTTTAACAGCTTAACAGATACCAAACAGCTAAATGTTTGTTTTATCTGACCACAGAACTTTCCTCAAGAAGGTCTTATATTTGTCCATGTGATATCATATGAAATAAAAATATATCTTTTTGGCCACAATACCCAGCAATATGTTTGTTGGGGAAAAGGTGAGGCCTTTAATCCCAAGAACACAATCCCTATTGTCAAGCGTGGTGGTGGTAGTATTATGCTCTGGGCCTGTTTTGCCGCCAATGGAACTGGTGCTTTAAATGGTACAATGATAAAGGAGGATTACCTCCAAATCTTTCATGACAACCTAAAATCATCAGTCCGGAGGTTGGGTCTTGGGTACAGTTGGGTGTTCCAACAGGACAATGACCCCAAACACACGTCAAAAGTCTTAAAGGAATGGCTAAATCAGGCTAGAATTAAGGTTTTAGAATGGCCTTCCCAAAGTCCTGACTTAAACGTGTGGACAATGCTGAAGAAACAAGTCCATGTCAGAAAACTAACACATTTAGCTGAACTGCACCGATTTTGTCAAGAGGAGTGGTCAAAAATTCAACCAGAAGCTTGTGGATGGCTACCAAAAGCGCCTTAGTGCAGTGAAACTTGCCAAGATAAATGTAACCAAATATGAACATTGCTGTATGTATACTTTTGACCCAACAGATTTGGTCATATTTTCAGTAGTCCCATAATAAATTCATAAAAGAAGCAAAATTCATGAATATTTTTTGGGACCAACAATTATGTGCTCCAATCACTCTATCACAAAAAAATAAGAGTTGAAGAAATTATTGGAAACTCAAGACAGCCATGAGATTATGTTCTTTACAAGTTTAAACGTTTGATCATGACTGTATATATATATATATATATATATATATATATATATATATATATATACAGTGTGTGTATATATATATATATATATATATATATATATATATATATATATATATACATATACAGTGTGTATATATATGTATATATATACAGCCGGGCCCCCGGCCAATTCTTTTTACCCCAATGCCGCCCCCGAGTCAAAACGTTTGCGGACACCTGGTTTATTTGGTCCCACCACATTATTGTACAAGGCAGGCCACTTCATTCATGTGGTCCGCAAAAACATTTTGCAGGGCTGCGAAATGCTGGAAATTAAGTACTTTCTGGCTAAATGTATTTGTTCTTTTGAAAATTTAAGAGAAAACTGTATTGCATGCAATTGCATATGTTCTACACTTAAATGTTCCATCCATCCATTTTTCTACCGCTTGTCCCTTTTGAGGTTGCGGGGGGTGCTGGAGCCTGTCTCAGCTTAATTAATTTAATTTAATTATTGAAAATAAATATTCTTATCTCTCACCTTGACTTACGATTGACTTACAATTTTCACACACATACATACAGGATTTTGTTTTCTGTCATTTAAATATGTAAGATATTAAAAAAAACAACTAATTGTTATGAAATAAATATTGCTGTAAACCTTTAATAATATTGTTGCTTGAATCAAAAAAGGAATTTCTAAGAGTTCTAGAGCTTCACCCTCTTATCAAAAATGCAAAATAATTTGTTCTGTCTGCGTAGTGGAAAACCCAGCATGGAACCCTCAACTCGACACAGACGTCACATTTAACCCTTGGGGAGACCTGGAGCTTCAGTAGGTTTTTTATTGCCTTTAAAGATGAAATCATGCAATAGAATGTTTTTTTTTAAAGGTTAGCAATATTAAATATGGCCACATTGTCAGTTCTTTGCTAAGTTATTTTTAGCACGCGCTAATGAGTGAGTAAACATTGGAGTTCCCCGAGACACTTTTGTCCCCTATTGACTCCCTTTTATAATGGCCATTTTTATATACTGTAAACCTATTATTTTATAACACTTTTTAAATGAAAACCAAATGAATCCAAGCATTTCCCTTTGAAATATGTGCAAATCCTCTTAGAGGTATAATTTGACCCCTCAACCAGAGTACCATATAGAATAGAATAGAATAAAATAGAATAGAATAGAATAGAAAGTACTTTATTGATCCCTGGGGGAAATTCAGCACCACAGTTTGCTCACAATAAACACTTAGGTATTTTTACACGAGAATAATATAAATACGGTCTATTATACAGCATTATTCACACGTGAATAATATAAATACAGTCTATTATACAGCATTATTCGCATGTGAATAATATAACTACAGTCTATTATACAGCATTATTCACATGTGAATAATACAGACAATCTATTATACAGCATTATTCACACGTGAATAATATAAATACGGTCTATTATACAGCATTATTCGCATGTGAATAATATAACTACAGTCTATTATACAGCATTATTCACATGTGAATAATACAGACAATCTATTATACAGCATTATTCACACATGAATAATACAAACCCCGTTTCCATATGAGTTGGGAAATTGTGTTACATGTAAATATAAACGGAATACAATGATTTGCAAATCCTTTTCAGCCCATATTCAGTTGAATGCACTACAAAGACAAGATATTTGATGTTCAAACTCATAAACTTTTTTTTTTTGCAAATAATAATTAACTTAGAATTTCATGGCTGCAACACGTGCCAAAGTAGTTAGGAAAGGGCATGTTCACCACATATCACATTTTCTTCTAACAACACTCAATAAACGTTTGGGAACTGAGGAAACTAATTGTTGAAGCTTGAAAGTGGGAATTCTTTACCATTCTTGCTTGATGTACAGCTTAAGTTTTTCAACAGTCCGGGGTCTTGTTGTCCTATTTTATGCTTCATAATGCGCCGCACATTTTCGATGGGAGACATGTCTGGACTGCAGGCAGGCTAGGAAAGTACCCGCACTCTTTTACTACGAAGCCACGCTGTTGTAACACGTGGCTTGGCATTGTCTTGCTGAAATAAGCAGGAGCGTCCATGATAACAATATTAGAAGAAAGTTATGTACAAGTTTTCACTTTTGTATCTCTTTGCGCATAGCTGTGATGCTGCATTCAAAGACCCTCGACTAAAGTTAGAAACAGAGGTGTCACTAGGTTTTAAAGACAGACTAGGAAATGTATTAATATGATTCGTATTGTCCGCTAATTATTATTCTATGTATATCTCTGCTTTACACTCTGAAGTAAAGGGAAACTTGACATATTTTTAATCATATTTAAATGAATGACAGGTTTTCTAATTATTACAAATCATATCCTGGCCATTTTATATTCAATTAGTTTGCATTGTTTTAAAAAGTTGGTTCAATAATTATTAATCAGCTGGGACGTTATTCACAAAAGTGTGTCCATCATGTCTAAAAACCACCTGCAGAGTGGAAAAAAAGAATTCATATAGAAAATATTTAAGTGTTTCGTGTCAATTTCAGTGGGCGTTCAAACTCGGTCCGTTACAAGATATTAACATTTGTAATCATATTAATTACCGTCTGTTTTTATAAACAAATGAGGCATTTTAATGTGGAACTGTTACTTGTTTTGTGTTATTGATGTGCTCTTTTATGATGGAATTGCTTCGGTGAAAAGAAAAGGCCTTCTTGCAGAGTGTCGCTCGACTGTTTTTGTCATGTTTTTTTCGGTACTCAAACTTTCCAAGGAGAGTACTTCCACGCTGTTTGGCGTCTTCCATATTGACTCGTGCAGCCTGTCACTACCGCATCAACTGCACAAACACTCTTTGGACAACCTGCCTTTCCAGAGATGTTCTGGAGATGGGTTTACTTACTAATTTTAATCAGATTAGTTATGATGACAAATTAATTCACGTAACACATTCATTTTGACGTCCTTATGGGCCTGCTGCAGTGCAAGCGCCCATTCACTGGGCCCATTCATGTTGCCCATATAAGGGCATCTGTTTTTTTAAAACTTGAATATGCTATTTTGGGGGAAAAAAATGTGTGTGAGTGCTGAAAAGCAGAGCTGAAATACAAACCGGCAGCACCGCCCGCCAGCATGTGTCAGTTTCCAGCCAAAACAGATGCTTATAATGTGTCGCTTACTTTGTTTAGCTACAAAAGATGGGTAAGTGGGTTCATTAGTGTGTGTAATTAACTGGCAGAATGCAGTTTCAAACTGCAATAGAAACCGTCAAAAATGAGAATTATTATCTTTGTAAAGGCAGAATACTCTTGTATATGATCTATTTAGGTCTTTTTAAGTGTCCCTAATATTGTGAATGGTTACTCTTATGTTTAAAGGGGAACTGCCCTTTTTTGGGAGTGCGTCCATCATTCCCAAATCTTATAAACACACGTTTTTCTTTTTTTTAATGCATTTTAATGTGTAATATAAAGCATATACGAGGTGGTTAACAATAGAAGTAATGGGTTTTGCGCTATTGTTCCTATAAAGTGCTTTAAAAAGCCCCCCAAAATCTCTAACATTGTTTTATATACAAGCTTTAGGTATATATGTAATGTATTAACAGGCACTATTATAATAGCTTGTAATCGTTACGTATTTTGGTCATTTTAAGCATTCACAACGTTCGCTATTTCTTTCAACAACACTACTACTCATGCCAGACTTTTATGAGACAACAATCACTACTTTGGGACAAGCTATGATTCAGAACCTTAGATTTTTGAGCCTGAATATAAGGGAGGATGACCTACAAGTAGTGAAGTCCGATGTAATCGGACTGCTGATAAGCTTTAAAATGTAATATCGGAAATTATCGGTATTGGTTTCAAAAAGTAAAATTTATGACTTTTTAAAACAAAGGGAGAAGTACAGAGCGCCAATAAACCTTAAGGGCACTGTCTTTGCGTGCCGACCCAATCACATAATATCTACGGCTTTTCACACACACACACACACACACACACACACACACACACACACACACAAGTGAATGCAACGCATACTTGGTCAACAGCCATACAGGTCACACTGAGGCTGGCCGTATAAACAACTTTAATACTGTTACAAATGTGCGCCACACTGTGAACCCACACCAAACAAGAATGACAAACACATTTCGGGAGAACATCCGCACCGTAACAACATAAACACAAAAGAACAAATACCCACAACCCTCTGCAGCACTAACTCTTCTGGGACGCTACAATATACAACCCCCGCTATCCCCTATCTCAACCCTGCCCACCTCAACCTCCTCATGCTCTCTCAGGGAGAGCATGTCCCAAATTCCAAGCTGCTGTTTTGAGACATGTTAAAAAAATGAACTTTGTGACTTCAATAATAAATATGTAAGTGCCATGTTGGCATTTTTTTCCATGACTTGAGTTGATTTATTTTGGAAAACCCTGTTACATTGTTTAATGCATCCAGCAGGACATAACAACAAAATTAAGCATAATAATGTGTTCATTCCACGGCTGTATATATCGTATCGGTTGATATCGGAATCAGTAATTAAGAGTTGGACAATATCGGATATCGGCAAAAAAGCCATTATCGGACATCTCTACCTCCAAGTTTTAAAAGCTTAGCGATAAGCAGATCCAGCAAGTAGCTCCATTGCTAAATGCTAAACAAGAAATACAAATTACGAACATAATAAAATGATCACTTGCTGTACAATGTCTGCTCTCACTGGGATGCCGACAGATGGGATGTTTTTATCTTTCCGTTTAGATAAATAATTAATCATAATCCTCATTAGACTTAGACAAACTTTAAGGATCCACAAGGGTATTTTTTCCCCACAGTAGCTCAGTTACAAAGGATGGAAAGGATAAGGTTGGAAAGGGTAATAATGCACCCATGGGCACAAAAAAAGAGCGAAAACAAAAGGTATAAAGTAGACTAAAAATGTACCTCATGCAGGTTAAAAAAAAAAAAAAAAAAAGGAAGCGGGATGAATTATAATCTAAAATTAACTTTTACCAATTCAGAGGCGATGCAGCAGCTGACCGACTCAGTATGTCAATAGATGCATAAACTAGTTACCTTTGCATCTGAAAGTAGTTCCTCGGCGTTAGAATTATATTAACACTGTCGCTAATGCTTAGTTAATATTCAAGGCCTACTGAAACCCACTACTACCCACCATGCATTCTGATAGTTTGTACATCAATGCTGAAATATTAACATTGCATATTGGCAGGTTTAGTTTACTAAATTACAATTTCAAATTTCCCGCAAAGTATCCTGTTGAAAACGTTGGTATGATGACGCGTGCGCGTGACGTCACCGGTGGCAGTTGACATTTTTTTCCAGCCTGATCCAAGCTATAAGTAGTCTCCTTTAATCGCATAATTACTCAGTATTCTGGACATCTGTGTTGCTGAATCTTTTGCAATTTGTTCAATTAATAATGGAGACTATAAAGAAGAGAAGATGTAGGTGGTAACGGTGTATTGCAGCTGCCTTTAGCAACACAAACAGCCGGTGTTTACATTCCCGAAGGTGAAGCTTTACTATGGAACAGAGCGGTCAAGCGAACATGGTTCCCGGTGAGAAAATTGTGCTAATAAGTCGGCTCTTACCGGAGACATGAGCAGAGCTTGCGCCCTCCTGCACCTGCGGACTATTTATTACCTCCTCCCACCGGAGACATTGGCGGTCAACACACCCCTCTGACTTTCAGGTACCATATAATCTCACTAAAACACTAGTAACACGATAAGCAGAAAAGGGATTTTCCAGAATTATCCCAGTAAATCTGTCTAATAACATCTGAATCGCTCCCACTGCCCTTGCCTTTTTTTTTTTTTTTTTTTTTCCTAGTCTGTAGAAGCATTAAAGTCTCACCTTTTGCCACACCAAGAGTGTGTGTGACAATCATTGGTACTTTAACTTTTTATTTTGTATACTCTAGCCTTTTAATAGACTCCCTTTTTAGACCAGTTGATCTGCCGTTTCTTTTCTTTTTGTCCTCTGTCCCACTCTCCCTTGTGGAGGGGGTCGGGTCCGGTGGCCATGGATGAAGTACTGGCTGTCCTGAGTCGGGACCCAAGATGGACCGCTCGTCCATAGTCGGGACTTAGGATGGACCGCTTGCCTGTGTATCGGCTGGGACATCTCTGCGCTGCTGATCCGCCTCCGCTTGGGGTGGTTTCCTGCTGGCTCCACTGTGGACGGGACTCTCTCTGCTGTGTTGGATCCACTATGGACTGGACTCATGGTTGTTTTGGATCCACTATGGATTGAACTTTCACAGTATCATGTTAGACCCGCTCCACATCCATTGCTTCCGGTTCCCCTAGAGGGGGGGTTGCCCACATATGCGGTCCTCTCCAAGGTTTCCCATAGTCATCATTGTCACCGACGTCCCACTGGGTGTGAGTTTTCCTTGCCCTTATGTGGGCTCTACCAAGGATGTCGTTGTGGTTTGTGCAGCCCTTTGAGACACTAGTGATTTAGGGCTATATAGATAATCATTGATTGATTGATAGTCCTTCACTCCCACTATCCTCATCCACAAATCTTTCACCCTCGCTCAAATTAATGGGGAAATCGTCGCTTTCTTGGTCCGAATCGCTCTCGCTGCTGGTGGCCATGATTGTAAACAATGTGAGGAGCTCCACAACCCATGACGTCACGCGCACATCGTCTGCTACTTCCGGTACAGGCAAGACTTTTTTACTAGCGACCAAATGTTGCGAACTTTATCGTGGATGTTCTCTACTAAATCCTTTCAGCAAAAATATGGCAACATCGTGAAATGATCAAGTATGACACCTGCTATCCCCGTTTAAATAAGAAAATCTCATTTCAGTAGGCCTTTAACCATTCCCAATACTAGGGACACTTTAAAAGACCTAAATGGATCAAATACAAGAGCATTCTGCCTTTACATAAATAATAATGCTCATTTTAGATTGTTTCTATTGCAGTTTGAAACTGCAATCAGAAAAATAAAAAAAAATAGAAGATCATATTTTCCTCACACAAACATTTTTTGTGAGTTTAACCTCTAAACTGAAAGTGTTCATATTGTTGTAAATAGACACACGAGCGAGTGTTAACAGAGAGAAAAAAATGTAAATATATCCAATCTTCTCTTCCAATGAGTTGTAAATGTAACGTGTACCATTGATGCTCCCAGCAACAAAGACTCCAGGTTGTACAGTTTGACACAAAGTGTGTACTTGACGTTTTGTGACGTATGTTCTCCAACACCACATTCAGCATCGCTACCTCTCTCTCTCTCTCTCATCGCACTGTTCTCTTAAAGTCGCAGGCAATCTTGTCATCCAGAGCGTGTCTGTTTGATTCTCATGTTGAGGGTGCACAGTCCGACTCTGACCTCTCTGTTGTGATTTGCTAACATTTAGTAATAAAACATGAATAAAAGAACGAAGGTGTGTCTCCTCTGACTGTATGTCGCCAAACAGTTACTATATGATACAACGGTCTCTCATTACAACATGTTAAAAATCACATGAGATTATTAAAATAATGTTATTTTTTTAAATGTTTCTCGGAGTTATTTTTTTATACTCTGTATATCATTTTCTATATCGCACAGAGACAAACCCGCGATACACTATCCAGCGATATCGCCCAGTGATATATCGATATATATCGAGTGTATCGATATATCGCCCAGCCCCAATTAATTTCTTCTGTTTTGTTTGTTTTGTCCTAAACAAACCACAGTCATGTCGTCTGCAAATAATACTAACTTTAAGTCTTTTGTAACTTTACAAATGTTGTTTGTACAAAGATTAAACAATTTTGGTCCCAGTATCGATCCCTGCACAAACCACCATTCATTCCCCTGCAAGCGCCGCTGAGAGCACGGCTGGACACGCCCCTACAGCCACGCCCATGCTCGGCTGTAGACAATCAGTGATCCACGCACCTGTTCCTGATGAGACGGCTCACCATAAGAGCCAGCATGTCCTGAGATCCATTGCTGGAACGTAGTTCTCTGATCCAATATTCCTTCCGCATCCTTTGTTCGAGCTGTGCGCCTCGCTTCCCTGGACTGCCCCCACCTGGATTTTAACTGCCTCCCTGGATCCTCGACCTTCACTTGGACACGGACTCTGACGCCTCTCTCCAGCCTCGGACCTCCCGCCTGTTTTTACGGACCTTCCACCAGCCCACCCCTTTTGGACTTCCTGACTCCCATTCAACAAGCCCGTACAACAACTCCTGGTAACATTTCATTGCTAACGCTTCACATAGTCCTGCTTGACACACATAGTAGCATGCGCACTCCACCGAATAATCAATATTCAAGTGTTATTGAGCTACACTTTCTGCCGCCCTGCCGTCTCTTTCCCCTGCCATACGTAACTGGTACTCTGCAGGATCTATTTAGCGTTCATAGACATACGTTTGCCTCGCTTCTTACCCAGTTCAAGACCTCCCTTCTGATGCCATATCATTCTAATTTGTTAAATTAAGATATTGTGATTAACTGTTTCAAATGTTTTTGTTAAATCCCTAAACACTGCAGCTGCACACTGTTTACCACTGTTTGCATTAGTAATTTCTTATTATTTCCATTAATGCCATGATTATTGAGATGTTGGTTCTGTATCCGTATTGGTTCTTTGCAAGTGTTCCACTTTTATTTATGAATTTGTCCAAATTGTGTAATGTTCGGATTGGTTTTCCTCAGCCGGCGTTTGTGGGTCTGATGGACCCGTTGCATTTTGTGGCTTTTATTGCCTCACAATCAAACACTAATGTTAAAATACTGAACAGATGTGTACCTTATCCCAATAAATATCTGTTCAGTATTTTAACATAAGTGTTTGATTGTGAAGCATTAAAAGCCACAAAATGCAACGGGTCCATCAGACCCACAAACGCTGGTTGAGTAACAAAAATATGAACGTTGCATGGAAAATTTCTCCGCCAGTTTCTGCATCCCACATCGGGATTCTTCTTTTGTGCCTCTGCACCTGGGGTTCTCACACATGGTTGCAACATTGTTTGTCAACACTGTCTGCTCTCATTTTCTCGCACATTTGACCCTCTGATGTTCTGTGTACCTATACTCTGTCGTCCTCCTTTCTAGGCTTGCCATGTGTGTGGGTGTGTGTGTGTGTGGTACACAGAACATCAATTTCCACACTTCTAATATCCCCGGGTCCAGTGGACCCGGACATCTTATATGTAATAGAAATGTGTAGAGGGGTTGTATGGTGTGTGGTCATTAAATATGTATTTTTATATATGTTCTTCACAGAAAATGAGCCAAAGTCAGTGAGACTCAATTTGAAAAATGAATTATTGTAGCTGAGATAGGCGCCAGCGCCCTCCGCGACCCCGAAAGGGAATAAGTGGTAGAAAATGGATGGATGGATGGAATTATTGTATTATTTTTCTTTTAATGAAAAATGAAAACGGGTCCCGCAGACCCAAACACCACACAAGGATTAAGTACTTTCAGGAAAGTGTAGAAGTAAGCAAACAGGTCTATTGTTTGTAAACTAGTGTTTTTCTCGATTGTTGTAAACAGGTTTTCATTTTGTTTTGTAACTTGCCAGTTTGAAATGATAAAAATAGATAACCAACCTGGAAAGTGTCCTATCAAATATAGAAAGTCTACAATCACCTTGAAGAGGGATTCATGACTACTGGAAACGCAATGAAGAATGTTGAAATCGGCACAGCATGAAGATATAAAGGTCCTTTGCTGTGAAAAATACCACACTGCAGATGAGATGGAGGAGAAGACAAGAATGAATAATGTGATTGTGACTGGGCTCCGGATTGGACCTCGATAATATGCCAGAGCAGTTGACAACAGAGGAGAACCAAATTAAATGGACGTTGCCTTCGACACATACATTCCATTGTGATGATAAAACAATACCACACTAGTCATGATTGTTAAGGTTGCGTAAAAAAAAAAAAATTGAGTCTAAGCCTGGGCCTCTGGGGTCCAGACTGATGCCCAGGGAAAAAAAAACCTCATGGCCAATGCACACAAACACGTGTATAAGAGGGAAACATCAAAGGACATTAAATGCATTAAAACAACAGAGCTTGTCCACTCCAGTAGTGTTTTTTCTACATACAGCTACAAAAGTAAAACAACAAAGAATTCACCAATTATATATATTGCACACACGATTGCGTCATGCATACCCAAGCAACCAAACAAAAACATTTCAACACCCACACACACTGTGGTGGCCTCTGCGGCGATCCACGCCATTGTCTGCTGGGGTGGGGGGAGCATAGCCAGAGACAGGAGCAGACCCAACAAAGCAACCAAGAGAGCCGACTCCAACCTCCGCCAACCACTAACTCTCGGCCAGTGTCCAGTCCGCATGGATGAGCGAGGATGCGTCGAAGGAGACCACTTGTTTGATTTGATTCCACTTGTTCCGACAAGGGTTTATGTGAGTGCTCAATAGCGCCCCCGGGCTATAAATAGGCAGGACTGGCATTACAGCCGCCAGTTCACTACTGCTATAATCAAGGTGAGTTGGGGAATGCTGCTCAAATACAAATGAATAGCCAATTAGCTTGGATGTTAACAGGATGTACTATTCACATTCCATTCAACATCAGGTAAAGGTTGATGTAATATTTAAGATATATTGTGAAATACACCAGTTCAGTACTGCCATGATAGAGTGTTACACATCAGGAAGTAAACGGTGTCCATAACATCACTCAAGTCTACTATCTATCATTACAAAAAACACAACGAAGAATAACAAAAGCTTTAATTGAGCTATAACTATCACACAAATTTGATCATCGGCATGAATTTGTAACAGTTCACGTTTTTGTAAATTTCCTGAAGTTTAGCATATTAAACATTGAAGCGAATTAATTAACTCATTATGTTCAAAATATGGTGAATGTTTAAAGTCAACTTGGAGAAAGACTACCACCAGGTTTAAGTAAATGATGGTTGAGTCAGTGAAGTGAATTATATTTATATAGCGCTTTTCTCTAGTGACTCAAAGCGCTTTTACATAGTGAAACCCAATATCTAAGCTCCATTTAAACCAATGTGGGTGGCACTGGGAGCAGGTGGGTAAAGTTCCTTGCCCAAGGACACAACGGCAGAGACTTGGATGGCGGAAGCGGGGATCGAACCTGCAATCCTTAAGTTGCCGGCTTGGCCGCTCTACCAAACGAGCTATACAACCTTTATTAACAACATGAGAGCATATGAATTTAAGTTCCAAAAATAATCTCCAAAGGCGTCAAAGGCCACTGCACATGACTGCTGGGAATCAATACCGGTACTCAATGGTCCCAATGTTTGGTACTTTTTTGAGTGTTCATGTGTTAATCAATGTTATTTAATAATAATAATGTGTATTTTGTTATTTAATATTTAACAGTCTGTGATGAGGTGGCAACTTTTCCAGGGTGTATCTCGCCTTCTGCCCGAGTCAGCTGAGATAGGCTCGAGCAAGGACACAACGGCAGTGACTAAGATTGTGGAAGCGGTGATCGAACCTGGAACCCTCAAGTTGCTGGCACGGCCGCTCTACCAACCGAGCTATAAGGGAAGAAACAATAAAGCCAGGCTTCGGAATGCAAAAGTGATAGCGCTATCCTGGAGGAGAGATTCCATGCTTATCTTAAAGGAACATTATCGCCAGACCTATGTAAGCGTCAATATATACCTTGATGTTGCAGAAAAAAGACCACATATTTTTTAAACCGATTTCCGAACTCTAAATGGGTAAATTTTGGCGAATTAAACGCCTTTCTATTATTCGCTCTCAGAGCGATGACGTCACACGTGACGTCACCTAGGTAGTCAAGCCGCCATTTTCTTAAACACATTACAAACATCAAGTCTAATCAGCTCTGTAATTTTCCGTTTTTTCGACTGTATTCCGTACCTTGGAGACATCATGCCTTGTCGGTGTGTTGTCGGAGGCTGTAATAACACAATCAGGATCCAAGTTGACTTATGTGGAGTGTGCATCAATTAGCACGGCATGCTAATCGATGCTAACATGCCATTTAGGCTAACTGTATGTACATTTGTAGCTATATTTGCATCCAGCCTTTCCCTCCACCCACATTTACTGCCAAACAAACACTTACCAATCAACGGATAGCGTCAATAGCAATAGTCAACACCTGACTGACATGACGTCAGCATTACACCGACACCGTTTCACATGAATTTAATTCTGGTGAAAGCAACATTAGTTACATTAGAATGATTTAAAGACCTACTGAAAGCCACTACTACCGACCACGCAGTCTGATAGTTTATATATCAATGATGAAATATTAACATTGCAACACATTCCAATACAGCCGGTTTAGTTTATTAAATTAGAATTTTAAATTTCCCGCGAGGTATCCTGTTGAAAATGTCGTGGAATGTTGACGCGTGTTTGTGACGTTATTGGTTGTAGCGGACATGTAAGCCCAGCACCACATACGGCTAAAAGTCGTCTCTTTTCATCGCATAATTACACAGTATTTTGGACATCTGCGTTGCTGAATCTTTTGCAATTTGTTCAATTAATAATGGAGACGTCAAATAATAATGCTGTTGGTGGAAAGCGGTGGATTGCAGCTGCCTTTAGCAACCGAAACACAGCCGGTGTTTCTTTGATTGTTGTGAAGCTTTAATATGGAGCAGAGCAGTCAAGCGAACATGTTTCTCTACTACATGTTTTTGGATGAGAAAATTGTGATATTAAGTCGGCTCTTACCGGAGACTTCAGTGGATCATGCGACCTCCTCCTGCAGCTCAAAAAGGCAGCTGGGATCTTGGCTCCTCGGCTTTTCTCAGAGACACTGGCGTTCACCGCAGCCATCCGGCTTTCAGGTATGACTTTATAATCTCACTAAAGCACTATTAACACAATAAGCAGATAAGGGATTTTCCAGAATTATCCTAGTAAATGTCTCTAATAACATCTGAAACGCTCCCACTGCCGGCGCCTGGAGCCGTCGCCTTTTTTTTTCTTTTCTTTTTTTTTTTAGTGCTTCACTCTAACTTTCCTCATCCACAAATCTTTCATCCTCGCTCAAATTAATGGGGAAATCATAGCTTTCTCGGTCCGAATAGCTCTTGCTGCTGGAGGCTATGATTATAAACAATGTGAGGATGTGATGAGCCCTACAACCCGTGATGTCTGCTACTTCCGGTAAAGAAAAGGCTTTTTTATTAGCGACCAAAAGTTGCGAACTTTATCGTGGATGTTCTCTACTGAATCCTTTCAGCAAAAATATGGCAATATCGCAAAATGATCAAGTATGACACATAGAATGGACCTGCTATCCCAGTTTAAATAAGAAAATCTAATTTCAGTAGGCCTTTAAAGTCATCTCCAACAATTGTGAGAACGACTTTTATTGTTAATATTGGGGTTTCTGCTAGTGGTGTGCCTCTGCATTTTTTCAGTGAAAAAAAATATGCCTTGGCTCAAAAAAGGTTGAAAAACACTGCCTTAAACAAAGGCTTCCGTCGCTTGTTTTTTGTGTGAGGTGAGAAATTGTACAGAATTAGACCTTATCCATGTAAAAAAAAAATTGCAATAAAAGGAGGCAAAGCAAGTGCTCAAAGCAATATATTAATACGTTTTATGAGTTAGGCACCGTCAAAATAATAATATAAATATTTGAAAAGAAGAATCAGCCATTACTTAAAATGTGTACTAGCGGAACTTTATTTTCTTACCGGGGAGGACATTTCTGAAGTACACAACCTCTCCGCTGTTTATTTCCGGTGGCAGCGGAAGTGGAGGCAAGGTGCTGCTGTAGGTGACCGTAAGGAAGATTGTTCAAGAAGATTGTTAAATATTAGCCGGCCGTCGAGCACAAGACCACCCAAATAAAGTATTTCGGCGTCTACTGCACAAACGGCGTCGTAACCATGGGAGCTCACCTGGTTAGGCGGTATATCACCGAGACGGACACCGAACCTGACCCGGCCAGGAAATTCGAGTTCGACCCCCAGTTAGGGTTCGCAGAGAGGAAAGAGCGAGGTTTGTGACAAAATGTTGGCCCATTGCAGCCTTTAACGTTTAAATGCAGCTTCAATATAACGCTGGTATATTAGCAAGTTAGCATATATTAACTGAGCGACCTCGTATTAACCCATTTACAGTGGGGCCAAAAAGTATTTAGTCAGCCACCGATTGTGCAAGTTCTCTCACTTATAATGATGACAGAGGTCTGTAATTTTCATCATATGTACACTTCAACTGTGAGAGACAGAATATGAAAAAAAAATCCAGGAATTCACATTGTAAGAATTTTAAAGAATTTATTTGTAAATTATGGTGGAAAATAAGTATTTGGTCAACCATTCAAAGCTCTCACTGATGTAATGAGGTTTTGGCTCAAAATCTCCCGATACATGGCCCCATTCATTCTTTCCTTAACACGGATCTATCGTCCTGTCCCCTTAGCAGAAAAACAGCCCCAAAGCATGATGTTTCCACCCCCATGCTTCACAGTAGTTATAGTGTTCTTGGGATGCAACTCAGTATTCTTCTTCCTCCAAACACAACGAGTTGAGTTTATACTAAAATGGATACATGGATGATACAGCAGAGGATTGGGAGAATAGCATGTGGTCAGATGAAACCAAAATAGAACTTTTTGGTATAAACTCAACTCGTCGTGTTTGGAGGAAGAAAAATAGGAGCGCAAGACAGGAGCTAAAACACTACCCATAGAAAAACAGCAACAAACTCCAAATAAGTCACGGTTTAATTTTTTTATTATTTCTGCTGGTGGTGTGCCGTTGGATATTTTCAATTAAAAAATGTGCCTCGGCTCACAAATTTTTTAAAACCACTGCAATAGACAATTAATCTATTTAATTAGTTTCTTTTGTGAGCTAATCCTGGGCGGTGGGCGGGGAACTCCATGTACTATTCACCATTCTCACTACCAGTTTGAAGTCTCCATTCAACCTAATGTTTTTGGGATGGCGGAGGAAGGCATTTTTTCTTTATTTGACAAGTACTCCTGGTCACGGGTATTTGTCTCCTGTTGCAGAGATGGTTGCCACCCAGGAGCAGATGAACTTGGCCCAACTGCCTTTGGAGCAGAGGGACTTCTGTGCTCATTACCTCCTCAAGATGATGAAGTGCAAGAGGGACAACTGGCCCAACTTCCTCGCCTGCAAGGATGAGAAGCATGAGTGGGACTACTGTGAACACCAGGAGTAAGTTCATAACAAAAAGTGTCTGAGTGTGTGTGTTACAATTATGATCGTTCTACATTTTTAAAGTTGGGTTTGTGTATAATATAATATTAATATGATAATTACACACTGTTGGCGTTATCACACTTTTTATCTTTTTACGCATTGAAATCAGAGAGCACGCGCATTTTTGGATGTTCGAAATAGTTTTTACCGACCTTGCCTTCTCCGTGTCAAAACAACGTTTTGTTTATATTCTCAGAGTCAAATTTACGTCCCCGTTTAGTGCGTTTTTATTGGTCGACTTCAAAGTAATGAACTTTGCGGTACAATTTTTTACATTTTGATTCGTCAAAGGTTTTATCGATCACAAATACTGGAGAGAAGGACTTCTGCGTGTTATTGTTTTGGTCATGGCGAGCAATAAACCCAAGAAGCGGCGCTTCAATGAAAAGTGGCTTCAGGAGCCACTTTTCTTTCTATCCCTCCTACTCCGGCCCGGCTGCACCAAATTATATTAAAAATACATTTAATGAAGTGCAATACAAATAAAGCAACAAGATAAGTATCCTACACTTCTCTTTTGTAAAGTAAATCTGCACAGCCGATATGGGCATCTACATCAACTATATAATTTGCCTGAGAAGCTGGATAGAACACACAAAAAAAGGAGCCACTCTTCAGCAAATGGCTCACTTATGAAAATGGGAAGATGTTTAATACGCCATGTAAACGGGCTAAGAAAAAAAACATCTTTACGACCGGGCGCACTGATTTTCAAAGATTCAGCCTCACCAGTCACCAAGAAACATCATGTTACATCCTGCTTGTCAGCTCCCGTTCCCTCCAGGGCCGATATATTGTCTGGGATAACACCCTCCACTTTACCTGTTCAGTGGGTCCCTACAGCTCCGCTCTTTGGTCAGAATGACGAGGCTGTCGATGTATTACAACTCTTTATTTATGTTTACTTCAAAGCCAAGTAGACATCCACCATGCTATTAACACTCCTAAACATGCTAGCGCTCCCTCTTCTAACTTGCCCACTCACTTACACATCTCACTCAAATACCGCCTTCTTCTAGGGCAGGGGTCGGCAACCTTTACCACTCAAAGAGCCATTTTGACCTGTTTCACAAAGTAAAGAAAACAATTGGAGCCACATAACTCTTTTGAATTTTATAATGAAATAATACTGCATACAGAGTTTTTTTTTGCTTTGTGCTATGTATAAACCAGGGGTCTCAGACACACGGCCCGCAGCTTAATATAAAAATTTAATGTCAGTGCGACCCGCGAGTTTTATACGAATGCCGCTTGACAGCATCACACCTGCCAACCCTCCCAATTTTCCCGGGAGACACCCGAATTTCAGAGTAATTATTCTCTCGAATGTATGCTGGTGTTCACCCAATGAACAATAATAAGGCCGTACAATGATGGCATGACCGTTAGCGCCCTCTACAGCTTGTGCAAATAGCTTGCCAGCCCAAAGAATTGTTTGACGAGGCTATTGCAGACACACGTAAGAGACTGCAAGGCATCCTTATTCAACAGCAATAGAGGTCACACTGAGGGTGGCCGTTTAAACAACTTTAGCACTCTTACTAATATGCGCCACACTGTGAACCCACACCAAACAAGAATGAAAAACACATTTCAGGAGAACATCCCCACTATAACACAACATAAACACGACAGAACAAATACCCAGAATCCCATGTATCCCGACTCTTCCAGGCTACATTATTCACCCAGCTACCACCGGTTTTTAAACGACTGATGATCTGCATGTATGCCCTGATATATGATTATCATCTTTTCAAAACTGAAGCAAAAAACTTTTTACACTTCTATACTGAAATAAAAATATATTTAAAAAAAAAAAAATACCGACAGTGGTAAAGTTTAGATCCATGAAGGAAAGATGAAACTGAATGAATGTTTATAACTGATTAAAATTACATATGCATAAAAAAAATTTATTTTTGTATTTTAATGAATTAAATCAGTGACCCCAAAAGGGACAAGCGGTAGAATAATGGATGGATGCAAGTTACGTCAATGACAACCTTTTTCCAAAACACAACATATATAGATTGTGAGTTATAACAGGATAATGCATACATTTATCATTTGTTTTCAAAACGCTTACAAAATAGTGGGACCCCAAAAATTTACTGTGGGACCCCATTTTTATGACTTGATTGGGTCCCTCGGATCCCATTTTTTTTTAAATTCCTCGCGCCAATACTGATTACAGGATTGAGCCAATATATAAGGCAATGTTTTCTCAGGGTTTCCGCCGGTCATTAAAACGCATTAAAAGTATTTTAAAGGGGAACTGCACTTTTTTGGAATTTTGCCTATTCACAATCCTTATGAAAAAACATGACGCCAGGTGTATTTTTTTATGCATTCTAACTTGCGAATAAGTCTGCTTAAAGCGCAGCCAATGGGGGGTCCTCTATTCTGCCCATTAAACCCAATAAAAAAAAAACACCAACAATACTCCATTTACATTTTGTGACTTGAATATTAACCCAATATTACTAATATTGTTGTATTTATAAACGCATACGCAGGCAAACTATTCATAGTGGCGTCGTGATCATGAGCTTGTGTGCCGATTGTGACATGATGGACTGATTAGTTGCTTCCTCGTTTCCTTGCCCGTCAAACTTTATTGTAGATCATTAATCATGCCTCTCACCTGCAATAGTGGAAGGATGAAGACATATTCCAACAAGTTGGTACACTTTGTTAGTCAATTTAGATCCGTAAAAGGGCGAGAATGACACAAAAAAAATGGTTCGTTCCAACCCCATTTTCTTCGTGAGAATTATGAGTCATTCTTCCTTTAAAAATGGGAATATATCAACATGCTGGAAGTCAGCATCCTAATTACAGCAGACTCTGTACAGTAAGTGATGTGTTGTTATGTTTGTTGGCTCTCATAAAGTCTGCACTGAGCAGAAATCTGTGTGTGAAGTGAATTATATTTATATAGCGCCTTTCTCTAGTGACTCTAAGTGCTTTATATAATGAAACCCAATATCTAAGATCCATTTAAAGCAGTGTGGGTGGCACGGGGAGCAGGTTTTGCCCGAGGACACAACGGCAGTGACTAGGATGGCGGAAGCAGGGTTCGAACCTGGAACCCTCGATATGCTGGCAGGGTCACTCTACCAACCAAGCTATACCGCCCCGGGCCTTTGTCCAGTGATGTTGTGGAACAAAACGAACGTTGTGATGCATTTTTGAAACGACCGCGTCGCGTATGCTTAAAATGAGCAAAATACGTAAATATTAAATGTTATTACGAATTTGCCGGTTACTACATCACATTTATACTTACATCATGTAGATAAAACCTTAACGGAGGTGTTTAGATGTTGTTTAAGGGCTTTAATAGGCAGAATGGCGCAGCTCCCAGAAGTTCCAGTGTAAGCAGACTTTTAATGACATGTATTTACTACTTAGAATTCATTAAAAAAAATACATCCGTCATGTATTTTCTAATGACTAAACAATAGGCAACATTTAAAAAAAAAAAGTGCAGTTCCCTTTTAAATGATTTTGCCAAAATTAAGGCCTTAAATGGCATCAGAAAGCATTAAACACAATGTCCAGAGACATTTAAAAATGTCATACAGTTGCAGGACTGGGCCAGTAGTCGATAAGTCAATTAATTGAAGGATAATTGACGAAGAACTTTATAACTTTGCCGTCATCGGTAAATTGCTGTGTCCGTGTGTGTTTTTTTTTTATTCCTGTCCGTCTTTCAAAGTGGATACAAGAGTTATCAGCCTGGACGAACGAGATGTCTTTGGCAACAAAAAGACAACAAAACAAACCACTCGACCGAGTTTTTCCAACTGGGGAAAAAACTGCACTTCAAAATGTTCAATATTTATTGAAGTGCAATTTTTTTGCTTTTATTTGTGTTTGTTTACCTATATAAGACCTTCCAGATGTAATGGTGAAAATACTACAGTAATGATAAATGTGTTTATTGTGTTTTGAAAAGGTCACTTGCATTGTTGTTGTAAAAGAAGTTTGTTACAATGTAAGAACAAATTCAAGTATATCATTTATTGTAGCCTCCAGAAGGAGTCAAACTTCATATAAGGCAGGGGTGCCCATTACGTCGATCGCGAGCTACCAGTCGACCGCGGGGTGTGTGTCAGTCGATATCGAGCCAGGCTTTTAAAAAAAAATAGACCTAAAAATTAGTGATCACCAATCTTCACCAAGACGTCACTTAAGTGACATTCACGGTACCGGAGGGTCTTGTGAGATGACGCTGGCTGCTGCAAGATCATTATTATGAAAATATGACTGAGAGGAAGGCGAGAAACATTTTTTATTTCAACAGACTCTCGTGCCGTACCTTCCGTCAAAACTCTAAAGGCCGACTGCACATTTCCTATCTTCACAATAAAAGCCCTGCTTCATGCTGCCTGCGCTAACTAAATACAGAGTCTCGGAAAACTGGCGTGCACAAGCGATCCCTCAGAAAGCTGGCGTGCAAATCACTTGTGCACGCCAGCTTTCCGAGACTCTTATTTTGTTAGCGCAGGCAGCATGAAGCAGAGCTTTTATTGTGAAGATAGGAAATGTGCAGTCGGCCTTTAGAGTTTTGACGGAAGGGACGGCGCGCAAGTCTGTTGAAATAAAAAGTGTTTCTCGCCTTCCTCTCTGTCATTTTTTCATAATAATGAACTGGCAGCAGCCAGCGTCATCTCACAAGACCCTCGGGTGCCGTGAATGTCAATCAAGCAAGCTACGGAATTTGCCGCCAATGTTTTTCTTGTAAAGTGTATGGAAGCTGGATGAATTAGATGCCAAAAACCAACCACTTTCATGTGGTATTGTACAGAAAGGACAACTTTTTTTCTCCTCCATTTGAAAATGTGGGCCTTATCATCATTACTGACTGATTCCGATCAATGCAAGTAATCAGAATCAGGTAATACACCAACTTATATTCTTGTCTTCGTGAAAGAAAGACATCTATATGTGTTACACATGCTTGTATTATCATTAAACACATTTAACTTGTTTACAAAAATGTCTCTTTCATAAATAAATAAATATAAATGATATATATAAATGAGGTAGATCCCCTCGAGTTGGTCAATTGAAAAGTAGCTCGCCTGCAGAAAAAGTGTGGGCACCCCTGATATAAGGTCTTACGTTCTTTAATCTAATCCATTGATGGATTCCTTTTTAAAATTACTTTGGATGGATACCTATCTTCCAGAAGGCAAACAGGCCGAGCATTGATCAATATACTTCAAATTTAGGAATATAAATGCATTAATCGCAACACTCCTAATTAAAAAGCATTGAAATAGATTGGCTGGAAGATAGGGATGGGAATTGGTAAGATTCTTTCCATTCTGCTTAATGATTTGGTGTTTAAGGGTTTTCTTATTCATTCTTATTTGGATGAAAAGAGAAGAAAAAGGTAGATTAGCATCAAATGTGTCAAGTTTTGCTTTTTGCCTGGGACTAATGTGACTTTCTCCAATATAGTCCACACCTGTGGCCTTCTTTAAGAGCACTCAACACTCCACGGGAGTGAAGGGATCGACTGCAGCAACCTCAGGAAAAATTCATTAATAATATTAAATTTGAAATGTGGTGATATGCTGTTGGTGCACATGCCCACACAATAGTCTGGATGCTTCACAGAGCTCTTCTCTGCCATTGCGCTTGTGAAAGTGCTTGATTTCTTATGGAGCCTGCGAATATTGCCCACGATCATCCTCATTTTAGTCGTGACAGTCAAGATTAACATTGGATTTGTGCAGCCCTAGTTTTTAACTTTACTAAAAAATATTTCAATGACACATTCCAGGAGCAACATTTACCTCCGAGCAAATATTTAGTGATCTTTTTGGTTTGTTTGCAGCTATGTGATGCGGATGAAGGAGTATGAGAGGGAGAGGAGACTCCAACTGAGAAAGAAGAGGATTGAGGCCAAGGTTCAAGTTGCATAAATAAACACACTTAAGTTCCTTCCTCTATGTATATAACTAATGCTGCTCACATTAAACAGTGATGCATTGGAAGCTTTGGTCGACTTTGCTTATTGTTTGCTGCCGAGTTGTCCACTGTTGAAATAGCCAGATGTTGATCTGTTGTGCCCTCTTGTGGCCATATAGCAGTACTGCTTTTTTCATTTATTCTGTTCAGGGTCAGCGGTGAGCTTGAGCTAACATGAACACACTAACCTTGTACTATTACCTTGATTCCCCCCTAAAATAACATAAAAAAATAACTAAAGCTTCAACATCAGCGTAAGAAGCTCAAATATTTAACTAAATAGTCATGGATTGAGGGGAAAAGGTACCAAGCCTTTAACTAAATGGGTAAAAAGATATATGTAAAGACATGCACCTGGGGATAGATTGATTGGTAACACTAATTTGTGAATGTGGTCTGTCTATCTGTGTTGGCCTTGTGATGAGGTTGTGACTTGTCCAGGGTGTACACTGCGCCTTCTGCACAAATCCAGCTGGGATAGGATCTAGCACCCCCCCCCCGCGAACTTGAGAAACAAGCGGTAGAAAATGGATAAAAAGTAACAATTTTATTTATTTTTTTGACAGAAGTATGTTGAAACTAGGCAGCACGGTGAAAGAGGGGTTAGTGCCTCTGCCCCACAATACGAAGGTCCTGGGGTTCGATCCTGTGCTCGGGATCTTTCTGTGTGGAGTTTGCATGTTCTTCCCGTGACTGCGTGGGTTCCTTCCGGCTGAACCTCCCACTTCCAAAGACACGCACCTGGGGATAGGTTGATTGGCAACACTAAATTGGCCCGAGTAAGTATGAATGTTGTCAGTTTAACTGTATTGGCCCTGCAATGAGGTGGCGATTTGTCCTGTGTGTACCCCACCTTCCACCCGATTGTAGCCTACATAGGCTCCAGCACCCCCCGCAACTGCGAAGGGAATAAGCGGTAGAAAAATGGATGGATGTTGAAACTAATTATGACCTGACTTTATTCTAGTATTACTATTTCTTAAAAAAGAAAACATTATTCTCAAATAATGTTTTTGGGATAACCAAAACATAACCATAACCAAACATCACATAACATATTTAAAAAAAAAACTAAACAAAGTTAAGTGTTTTATAATATTCCAAACAAAGAAAAAAAAATACGGTTCCTTTTTTTATTAATAAATTACGTTCTCCAGACACACAGTTTCAAATGTAGATGAATGAATTTGAACAACAGTTGAAAGACATTAAACCTACACTGTAAGTTGTGTCTTTCAGTGCAAAAAAAAAGTCTGAACAGTTCTGGAGCTCTGCAACATAATTCAAATAGGCAGGAAGGGAAATGAAGCCAGTGTGGTGTTAAACATTAATTTCAGCAACAACCAACAAGGATGACGTGTAAAAATAGTTTTGGGGGCATGTCACTCAGTTTAGATTCCAGTGTATATTTGGGGGAGAATGCTATTCTAAAGTTTGAGCGCAGATGTGAGGTTTCTTAGATAAATGCAGCTGATTGAGCGTCCTTGAAGAGAGTGCGTTACAGCACAAAGGGCAGGATGGGTGATCGGAGCGGAGGGTAGTCTCGGAACTCTTTCAGGTAGCTGCGATGCTTTCCTTTGGCCCACACGGTCATCTGGATGAAGCCCACCATGGTGAAGAAGGCCACGGGCAGACACTGAGTCATCACAGTGAAGCCCAGCCAAGACCCCAACTGCAAGACAAATAGGACGCTTCCAGTTCCAGTTACTTGACAGTTCTAACTGGAATATATTTTTAACTTAAAGAAACAATTTTACTTTCCAGTCACAACTCCCTTCAATTTACAGTTACTTTCCAGGAACAATCAACTTCCTGTTAAGTTACTTTCCAGTTGGTTACTTTCCAAATAGTTATTTCCAGTAAAAAGTACTTTCCATGGACTGTTCATTTACGGTTATAGTTACCATTACTTTCCAGTTACAACAGCCTTAAAGCTAGTCATGTTAGATCTAGTTACCTTCCAGTTACAATTACTTTACAGTTACTTTCCGGTTACCATTATTTTCCGTTAACAATTACTTTCCAGTTACAGTTATTACTATCCAGTTACAGTTACCATGACTATCCAGTTTCAATTGCCTTAAAGTTAGTTATTTTCCAGTCAGTTACTTTCCAATTAGTTACTTTATAGTTAGCTACTTTCCGGTTACAAATACTTTCCAGTTAAAGTATTACTTTTCAGTTACAATTGCCTTAGAGTTAGTCATTTTCCAGCTATTTACTTTCCAGTTACCATTAATATCCAAGTAGCTTTTGTCCAGTTACAATTATTTTGCAAGTAGTTATTTTCCGGTAATAATCACTTTCCAGTTACAGTTACTTTCAAGTTATAGCTATGTTGCCGTTACTATTACTTTCCAGCTAGTTACTTTCCAGTTACAATTACTTCCTAGATACACTTACTTTCCATTTACAGTTACCTTATGGATAGTTACTTTCCATTTACAATTACCTTGAAGTTACTTTCCATTTACAGTTACTGAACATTTAGTTACCTTAAAGTTACTTTCAATTTATAGTTACTGAACATTTAGTTACCTTAAAGTTACTTTCAATTTATAGTTACTGAACATTTACTTTGCATTTACAGTTATTGAACATTTAGTTACCTTAAAGTTACTTTCCATTTATAGTTACTGAACATTTAGTTACCTTAGAGTTACTGAACATTTACAGTTACTGAACATTTAGTTACCTTAAAGTTACTTTCCATTTACAGTTATTGAACATTTAGTTACCTTAGAGTTACTTTCCATTTACAGTTACCTTACGGATAGTTACTTTCCATTTACAATTACCTTGCAGTTACTTTCCATTTACAGTTACTGAACATTTAGTTACCTTAAAGTTACTTTCCATTTACAGTTACTGAACATTTAGTTACCTTACAGTTACTTTCCATTTATAGTTACTGAACATTTAGTTACCTTAGAGTTACTTTCCATTTACAGTTACTGAACATTTAGTTACCTTGAAGTTACTTTCCATTTATAGTTATTGAACATTTAGTTACCTTAGTTACTTTCCATTTACAGTTACCTTACGGATAGTTACTTTCCATTTACAATTACCTTGCAGTTACTTTCCACTTACAGTTACCTTACGGATAGTTACTTTTCATTTACAATTACCTTGCAGTTACTTTCCATTTACAGTTACCTTACGGATAGTTACTTTCCATTTACAATTACCTTGCAGTTACTTTCCATTTACAGTTACTGAACATTTAGTTACCTTACAGTTACTTTCCATTTACAGTTACTGAACATTTAGTTACCTTACAGTCACTTTACAGTTACTTAACATTTAATTACCCTACAGTTACTTTGCATTTACAATTTGTGTATCAATCATTGCTCTTTTGAAGCAGCTTTTTAGCTGCAGTCTGGAATGCACCAGAAGTGATTTAATGAGAATAAAAGACAACCTCATAAGTGTAGTTGGGGCAGGAGACCAGCAGGAAGATCCAGGTGAAGGGGTTCTTTGTTGGGTAGGGAATCTTTCTGGTCTTGGACCCTGAGTAAGAATGGAAGCAAGAGAAAACTTATTCATCTGAGAGCAGGATAGAAAGACTCGGTCTGACCAATTTAAGTCTTTGAGCATGACGTGGAACATCTTCTAAGACAAACCAGACAGTCCAGTTGCCTGCTCTGACATTACATCGAGCTGGACAATGACAACATCCATGGACAGGACAGATAGTATTAACCACTACTATGTAAAGTAGTTTGCTGTTTCTTTCAGGTCTATGAACACAATGCCCTTACTTGATTTGGAAATAATCTATTTCACTAGTCCACCTTTGGCAAATGCGTCTGGGGGGCCAAGATGTATGTGTCTATATGCCTTGGACCAACACCTGGGTCAGGAATACAAAAATAGTCCCTCTATTTGCTGGAAGTCACCAAAAAAAGCTGTAAATATGACTTAAGTGTCTAGGTGCCTGTCCCTTTAAGAAGGCCGACCCGCCTTGGATCAACATCTGGGTCAGGAATACAAAAATAGTCCCACTACTCCCTGGAAGTCCAATATGATAGTCATTATATGTACACATTGAGCTGTACAGAATGTGCGTGTTTGGGCCTGTTTTTTTTCAGGAACACTAATACCAAAAGTCACAACGTCCAATAGAGTTCTAAAAACTTTAGGACAAACTACCTCAGTCATTTACTGAATGGGATACCAAAAAATGTACATGAAAATATAGAAAGTGGGATTTACAATATTAACTATGAACAGTAAAACACTGAATATGTCCCCCCCTCCCTTGTGGAGGGGGTCCGGTCCGATGACCATGGATGAAGTACTGGCTGTCCAGAGTCAAGACCCAGGATGGACCGCTCGTCGGGACCCAGGATGGACCGCTTGCCTGTATCGGTTGGGGACATCTCTACGCTGCTGATCCGCCTCCGCTTGAGATGGTCTCCTGTGGACGGGACTCTCACTGCTGTCTTGGATCCGCTTGAACTGAACTCTCGCGGCTGTGTTGGAGCCACTATGGATTGAACTTTCACAGCATCATGTTAGACCCGCTCGACATCCATTGCTTTCGGTCCCCTAGAGGGGGGGTTGCCCACATCTGAGGTCCTCTCCAAGGTTTCTCATAGTCAGCATTGTCACTGGCGTCCCACTGGATGTGAATTCTCCCTGCCCACTGAGTATGAGTTTTCCTTGCCCTTTTGTGGGTTCTTCCGAGGATGTTGTAGTCGTAATGATTTGTGCAGTCCTTTGAGACATTTGTGATTTGGGGCTATATAAATAAACATTGATTGATTGAATATTAACAATGTCAAATCCTCTTTTACTTCTCAAGACCAGCTCCTCCATAGTTATGTATCTTTTACAATCAAGCAAAACACAATAACAATTTAAAAAACAGCAATATATGAATGCAAAGCGTAATAAACACCTACAATAGAATATACAATCCATTTCTGACAGACGTGTTTCGGGCTGGCTGCTCTGAAAACAAACCCCGCCCACTCGGCTTTGTTCCTCGTCTGGGCTGCTGTGACATAGATTACCATAATAACTCCTATAACACCCAAAAGCGCAGATTTCGACCATTGAAATACTTTGTATAGTTCAAGACTTACAGTAATTCAAAAACAGCACTGCACGCTATATGGCGTCGACAGTTTTGATTAGGGATGTCGATAATATTGGCAGTCCGATATTATCGGCCGATAAATGCTTTAAAATGTAATATTGGAAATTATCGGTATCGGATTCAAAATTATCAGTATCGGTTTCAAAAAGTAAAATTCATGACTTTTTAAAATACTGATGTGTACACGGACGTAGGGAGAAGTAGAGCGCCAATAAACCTTAAAGGCACTGCCTTTGCATGCCGGCCCAATCACATAATACCTACGGTTTTTAACACACACAAGTGAATGCAAGCATACTTGGTCAACAGCCATACAGGTCACACTGAGAGTGGCCGTATAAACAACTTTAACACTGTTACAAATATGCCCCATGCTGTGAAGCCACACCAAACAAGAATGACTAACACATTTTGGGAGAACATCCGCACCGTAACAACATAAACACAACAGAACAAATACCCAGAACCCCTTGCAGAACTAACTCTTCCGGGACGCTACAATATACAACCCCGCCCACTTCAACCTCTTCATGCTCTCTCAGGGAGAGCATGTCCCAAAGTCCAAGCTGCTGTTTTGAGGCATGTTAAAAAAAATAATGCACTTTGTGATTTCAATAATAAATATGGCAGTGCCATGTTGGCACTTTTTTCCATAATTTGAGTTGATTTATTTTGGAAAACCTTGTTATATTGTTTGATGCATCCAGCGGGGAATCACAACTAAATTAGGCATAATAAAGTGTTAATTCCACGACTGTATATATCGGTATCGGTTGATAATCGGAATCGGTAATTAAGACTTGGACGTAGGGGTGTAACGGTACACAAAAATTTCGGTTCGGTACGTACCTCGGTTCAGAGGTCACGGTTCGGTTCATTTTCGGTACAGTAAGAAAACAACAAAATATACATTTTTTGGTCATTTATTTACCAAATTTGTAAACAATGGCTTTATCCTTTTAACATTGGGAACACTATAATAATTCTGCTCACGTTAATCCACATTAAACTGCCTCAAGTTGTTGCTTTGATTAAATAAAATGACAAAACCTTTCTTCTACATATAAAAAGCGCAACATTAAACAGTTTCAAGTCAACTCATCATGCTTAATTTATTACAGCATTTGGGAAGCCTGTAGTTGAATTTTATTATGTAAATGTTATATTTTGGTCAATATGTGATAGCAGGGACCCTGCCATTCAAAACTAGGCTGCTGTATTAGTCATTAGTAATGTAATTATAGCTGAAAAAATTCTACAATAGCAATAGGAAAGAGTATTCATCCCTGAAATCTATGGAGTTCATGTGAAATAACAGACAGACAGGGCTTTGCTGCCCCTAACACACGCACACAGCAAAATGAGCTAGCGTTACGCTAAAAGCTAATTAGCCTTCACCTCAAGCCAGAACTGCGAGCGAGCTGAGCTGCAGTTTAAGTTTCTAGAAGGTCAACGGGCTCATAGAGATGCTACCAGTAGTTGTGACTGAGTGGTGTTTTTTATAATTCGGGGAGAGTACGATGTCCGCTGCTAAACATATATCTGCTTGACGCTGAAGCATTGACTACATGAGCTCTGAATACGCACTGCTGATTGGCTGTTACATGGCTCTGAATACGCACTGCTGATTGGCTTTGTATGTAACCAATCAGATGGTTGTGTGGGCGGGACATGCTGGGTGCTCAGACAGAGGCAGAAAGCAAAGCAGCTTGTTAAGACTTTAGCTTACAAACTCGTTCGTTACATCTCCGAACCGGACCGAAACCCCCGTACCGAAACGGTTCAATACAAATACACGTACCGTTACACCCCTACTTGGACAATATCGGAATATCGGCAAAAAAGCCATTATCGGACATCTCTAGTTTTGATGTTAAAGGTCTAAAAAAAAATGATGGAGAACATCCAGCAGGCCGGATTGAAAATCATAGTGGGCCGCGTGTAGCCCCTGGGCCTTAATTGGCCCAGATCTGGTGTAGGGTGTACCTGGCGGACGGAGGTTGCGCAGGGCAATGTGGATGGAAAAGTTGCCGATTTGACAGAACTGAGGGAGAGAAAGTGACATCACTGATTAGACCGCTGTGGATGTACAAGGAGGTCACGTGACCGAAAGATTCTCACCAGGAATAAGATGAGGGCCAGTCTGATCTGTTGCTCTCCATAGACTGGAACAATAAATCCCACACAGGAAGTTAGGATGGTAACAGTGTGTACAGTATGTGTGGTGAATGCACTCACCAGGTGGTGTATAGAGCGGGTGATTGATATAATAGGCCATCCACGCTGCAAAGCCCCAATAGTATGTACAATTCTGAGAAGAAAAAAAAAATAATTTGACATCAGCGTATTGAGGACAAGTGGGGTGATTGAGTCTCACCTTGAAGATGTTACGTAGCGGCATGGTTCCATGAGAGAAGCGATGGACGAACAGAGTCTCCAGCAGCCTCTTGACGTAGTGGAAAGAGTGACACATGCAGGCCAGACTGGGGACAGCAGAGGGTTTGGTTCAGCGTTTTGTTAAAAAGCTCACCGCCTTGTTGTCATGTCACAAATGTATCATTTTGCGAAACACCATGAATTGATTAACGTGGACCCCGACTTAAACAAGTTGAAAAACTTATTCGGGTGTTACCATTTAGTGGTCAATTATACGGAATATGTACTGTACTGTGCAATCTACTAATAAAAGTATCAATCAATCAATCAAACCAGCCATGCAAAAGGGTTTTTTTTCGGGACACTCACTGTACGACCCAGTGTTTACTGGTGGTGAAATCATATTTGGGTGCGTAGATGAAGGGCACCCTGAAGTAGAACATCAGGTAGATGACAAGAGGACCCGTGTACTCCGTCAGGAACACCTGGAAGTCACAACGACACGTTGCAAAAAGTCAGTGTTCAAAAACAAGAAAAAAATATATAAAAATTAGGCGTATTTTATATGAACTAAGCAAAATTATCTGCCAATAGAAGAAGAATATTCGGCTTGTTAAGACTTTCCAAAACAAGTAAAATTAGCTAACCTCAATGAACTCAAAAATACCTAAAAAAATAAGTACATTCTCACGAATAACAAGTGCAATTTTCTTGGTAGAAAAAAAATGAGACCTTTTTGCTCTATATGTTGAAAAATATTCTTAAATTAAGTAAATACTAGTGCCATTATCTTCACATAATGATATGCGCTTATTTATGCGCCAAAATGTTTTTAATTGCAGTTTTGAAGACTTTATCTGAATTTGCATTAACATTTCTGTTTTAAATTGTTAGAAATGTCACATGTTAAATGTTTGAATATTAACTGTGTTTACTGTACTGTGCAAACTGTACTACTATATGAGTACCTATTTTCTATTGTTCCATTGAAAATAAAACAGCAAAGTCCATTTGGCAGTCATCTGTTTTAATTATGAGACACAACTGTGTCAAAGTCTTTTTATTTTTCATGCTTGAAGTAAGAAATTAATGCCTTAAAAAAGTACTTTTATTCTTGTGAGTGTTGATGACACAGCTTTGCATCTGTTGATGTTCTAGTTTCAAGCATGTTTTACTCATTATACGTCATCAAATCTCAGCAACAAGCTGTAATATCTTACTGAGATCATTTAGGACCAAAACCCTTAAAACAAGTAAGACACTTTAACATAAAATCTGCTCAGGGAGAATATTATCTTATCAGACAGAACATTAGTAAATATCACCCTTATTTGAGATATTTAATCTTACTTAGATTTTAGTTTTCGCAGTGCACAGACCACAAATTGCAGAGAAATCCTACTCGGTTATATAATTACTGTACTTGCCAACAAAAAAATAAATGATTGACAAGAAATTTGCTCAGAGACTAGCGCCAGCAGGCAGGCGCCGGATGATACGGTCTTATTTAAGTGCCTCTCCTTTGATAGTCTTCTACCCGCCATCTTTGTTGTACCGGTAGTTTTCGCGCTTCCATAGCGCAGTGGTTCTCAAATGGGGGTACGCGTACCCCTGGGGGTACTTGAAGGTATGCCAAGGGGTACGTGAGATTTTTTTTAATATTCTAAAAATAGCAACAATTCAAAAATAATAATACTTCAACAAAATATGAATGTAAGTTCATAAACTGTGAAAAGAAATACAACAATGCAATATTCAGTGTTGACAGCTAGATTTTCTGTGGACATGTTCCATAAATATTGATGTTAAAGATAAATTTTTTTGTGAAGAAATGTTTAGAATGAAGTTGATGAATCCAGATGGATCTCTACTACAATCCCCAAAGAGGGCACTTTAAGTTGATGATTACTTCTATGTGTAAAAATCTTTATTTATAATTGAATCACTTGTTTATTTTTCAACAAGTTTTTAGTTATTTTTATATCTTTTTTTCCAAATAGTTCACGAAAGACCACTACAAATGAGCAATATTTCGCACTGTTATACAATTTAATAAATCAGAAACTGATGACATAGTGCTGTATTTTACTTTTTTATCTCTTTTTTTCAACCAAAAATGCTTTGCTCTGATTAGGGGGTACTTGAATTAAAAAAAATTTCACAGGGGGTGCATCACTGAAAAAAGGTTGAGGGCCACTGCCATAGCGAGTCTAATGAATGATATAGGTTAGAACTGTATACTACTTTGTATTAGAAATGGCAACAGCCAAGGATGAATGCACTACAAGAGGATAGAGAAAAAAAAGGAGTTTTTGGACTACCTCGCAAAGCCCTTTAGATAAACCTTTATTGTGGATAATCCGCTGATGTCAATTTAACGGACATCATCCTGCAACCCACACATAGATCTTATGTGTGACTGTGATATCAGTTGATATCGGAATCGGTAATTAAGAGTTGGACAATATCGGATATCGGCAAACAAGCCATTATTGGACATATCTTATTTTCACCCCTATGTGTGAAGTCCAAGTGTCCGTGCACTCTCTCTAATGAGACTATTGGTCATAGCCGCTTATTTCTTTCTAGTGCGGATAAATATTTTGCTTTTCCGGTTGACCTACAGTAAGACGTCACACTAGGCTCTGTGGCTCCTTACAAGTTACCATGTGGTACGGGATGTCCGCTGTAATGTTGGCACAGATTACAAACATTACATCGCTAACGGCTATGCTGATGTTATATAGCAGACAGGCATCAAGATATGATCTTAGATGGCGCCACGATAATGGCCCCGTTACCAACCATGTATCTGAGCGGATGCAGCTTAAAATTAAAGAAAGAAAGGCGGGAGAGATTTTTTCGAAGTCATTTTCAAATGGAAAATCATGTAAACAAAACTTCTGAATGTCTCGGCATTCATTGAAAAGGCTCTGTGGATTGATGGAAGGAGTTTTAAATCCAATAGAACAGACCGTTGGTGCCCCGGCAAATACTGATCCAGGTGAGGGTCGCTATTATTTTGGACTACCTTGCCAGTTGTGTGGAATACAGAGTGATTTTTAAATCAGTTGGCTTGCACAAATGCAGTGTGAAGAGGTTTGTGTACACTTTATATGTACCTGCTTCTTTTTCCTCCATCTCATTTGTATTTCCTTCATGACTCCGAATTAAGCTGACATTCTCAGTAAATCCACTACTTTTTTTCTACCATTTATGCACTTGTAAATGTTCTCTTATTTAAACTTGTGAAGCTCAGTGGCCTTGTGGTTAAAGTGTTCGCCCTGTGATCGGTAGGTCGTGAGTTTGAACCCCGGCCGAGTCATACCAAAGACTATAAAAATGGGACCCATTACCTCCCTTCTTATATATACCAAGATGGCGGCGCCCGGAAGGGCTGCTACATCGAGGAGCTCTTGCTAAATATGGAACATTTGGCAGAAATACTGGACAATTCTACAAACTTTATAGCTGGCTCACATCGTGGTCACTCCGTGATCACGTACGACCGCCAGACACTTCTGGATGTGGACATATCGGGCCGTTTTGGACTGATAGACGCGTGCTTGCTAGACCTGCTAACTAGCACGGGACTACTTCGGCGGCTACATCCAGCGGCCTGTGAAGCAGGGGAGTATAGTAGCAGCGGGGGCCGTCTACGGAGCAGACGCCAGCGGTGTGATCGGAAACGCGGATGCCGAGCGGGGCTAAAAACAAAGCAGAAAATGATTCTTGGCACTCAGTAGAGATGCGCGGATAGGCAATTATATAGTCCGCAACCGCCTCACTAAAGTCGTCATTCACCCGAAACCAACATTTTATCAAAACCACAACCACCCGCCCCCCGCCCGTTGTTATATATCAGGGGTCGGCAACCTTTACCACTCATAGAGCTATTTTGACCCGTTTCACAGAGTAAAGACGACAATGGGAACCTCAACCATTCTCACGAATATTTGCTGGTGCTCATCCAGATTACGAGAATAAAAGCATGCTATGAAGCCAATGCCTTTGACGCCTTCCACAACATGTACACAAACTGCTTGCCAGTCCAGCAACATGTTGTATGTGGCTTCCGCAGATACACACACACACAACTGCAAGGCATACTGGGTGACACAGAGTACACTGATGGTTGTGATATAAACAAGTTTAACACTCTTACTAATATGCACCACACTGTGAAGCCACAACAAACAACAATGACAAACACATTTCGGGAGAACATCCTCACAGTAACACAACATAAACGCAACACAACAAATACCCAGAATCCTTTGCATCCATGACTATATTACCCCCCCGCCCCCAACCCAGCCCACCTTACCGACGTACGGTTTGGTGCTAGCGGGGTGTATAATATAGTCAGGAATACTCATGGATGCAAAGGATTCTGGGTATTTGTTGTGTTGCGTTTATGTTGTGTTACTGTGAGGATGTTCTCCCGAAATGTGTTTGTCATTCTTGTTTGGTGGGGATTCACAGTGTGGTGCATATTAGTAAGAGTGGTAAAGTTGTTTATATCACAACCATCAGTGTACTCTATCACCCAGTATGCCTTGCAGTCGTGTACGTGTATCTGCAGAAGCCACATATAACATGTTGCTGGACTGGTAAGCAGTTAGTACATGTTGTAGAAGGTGTCAAAGGCAATGGCTTCTCAGCATGCCCTTATTCTTGTTATCTGAGTGACCGCCAGCAGATATTCGCGAGAATGTTTGTGGCTCCTATTATCTTCTTTACTTTGTGACACGGGTCAAAATGGCTCTTTGAGTGGTAAAGGCTGCCGATCCCTGAACTATGTATATTAAATATTAACGAATGGTTCACCCGCCCGAATTAATTTAAAATCTATTTTTTCGTCATGTCACAAACCCGACCCGGGGTTTATCTGCGGACTCCGCGGATGAGACCGCAAACCGCGCATCTCGAGCATTCAGCATCAAAGGTTGGAATTGGGGGTTAAATTACCGAAATGATCCCCGAGCGTGGCCACCGCTGCTCCTCACTGCTCCTCTCACCCCCAGGGGGTGGTGTGGAACGAGAGGATGGGTCAAATGCAGAGGGAAATTTCACCACACCTAGCATTAGTGTGACCATCAGTGGTACTTTAACTTTTTTTTTTTTTAAACAATCTACTCTTCATTACAGTTGTTGCTGTTTTTATTGAATGGTATCTGCTTCTGGGTTATATTTCGCGCTATGAGACTGCCCAAAGGAAATAAGCGGTAGAAAATGGATGGATGGATGGAGACTGCCCCATGCGCTATACGAAGGGTCCACTATGGTGCACACAACCCCTCGAGAATCCAGCCTCGGGACCCGGGCTGGACCGCTCGCCTGTGCATCTGTTGGGGTCATCTCTGCGCTGCTGACTCCTCTTCGCTTGGGATGGTCTCCTGCTGGCCCCACTATGGACTGGACTCTCACTATTATGTTAGATCCACTATGGACTGGACTTTCACAATATTATGTTAGACCTACTCGACATCTATTGCTTTAGGTCTCCCCTAGAGGAGGGGGTTTGCCCACATATGCGGTCCTCTCCAAGGTTTCTCATAGTCATTCACACCGACTTCCCACTGGGGTGAGTTTTTCCTTGCCCTTATGTGGGCTCTGTACCGCGGATGTCGTTGTGGCTTGTGCAGCCCTTGGACACACTTGTGATTTAGGGCTATATAAATAAACATTGATTGATTGATTGATTGAGAGAGTTCTGGTTTACGATTGCATAATCCAGGTGTGTTAGTTTGATTTTTCCAAAAAAATGAACATGATCGGTTTAAGGTGTTTCAATGGGCTGTAGAACGCAAATTTAGAGCCAAACTATTTGAGAAATCAGACTAATTTAGTGGGAGTACATGCACTGACTGTCTTTTTCCTCCCTTCAGGGAAATGTACTTTACCATACCCTTTTTCTCTTCAAAGTCCACTGCAAAGCGTTACAGATCAGAGTATCTAATAGAGTGGAGGCCACTTTTTAAAGAAATGTGCAAGCTCTGCTTGTTGACTGTTGACTGTTACTGGACTGGTTGGGTCTGTGGTACAATTTGTACTTACCGTGACCCAGCTGATTTGAGCCCCAAGGTCTCGGAAGTAGAAAGTTGCTGTGGTTCCCACAGGGAGCTGCTGCAGAACGTCCTCATCCTTCAGAGATTTCCCCTCTGAAACACACCGTTGCTTAACACACACTCACAGAGTTCCACACGGAGACTGTGAGGGCCTTAAGGAACTTACTGGGATCCAGTCGAATGGACTGTCTGGCTGGATACCACTGAGGATCTAAAACAGACAAGACAGTGTGAACATTTGCTGGCTTTTAATTGGGATATGAGGCCATGGCGAGAACACTCACGGCTCTTGTGGAACATAGACTTGATCTCCCCGATGGTGGCATTTGGCTCCACCTACAAATAACACAATGACAAATAAGTTGGCGCAATCGTACAGAAGAACAAACAACAACCCAGTTTTCCATTCACGACGGTGATTAGCGGTAAATTTAGCTCTGGCTGTGCCCACACACGCCGTGGATGTGAGCTATCCAACAGCTGGTATTCGGGTTTTAAAAAGATCCTCGGGCCACAGCCAAAGTACGCGGCATCATGCCAGACTGACAGCGACCGCATACAAACCCCAACCCGCAGCGAACACAAAGGAGTAGCAGTTCAGTCAGATAATGACGCAATACTCAAACTCAATCAAATTGATTGACAGGCTAATTTGCAAAGTACAGTTTTTGCCTTTTTTACATGTTTAATACAGGACCATCCATCTGTGATGACCATTATTGCGGATGTTCCTGATGCCTTAAAGTTCCACCATTCACATCATCCCGGTCACAATCCATACATACTCCTTTCTGTCTTTCTGTGAAAAAAGGTTAAATTTTACTCCACACATCATCACTCCCATGCATGAGCCCTTGTGCGAGCTTAAAACTGACTATACACTAGGGCTGGGCGATATGGCCTTTTTTTAATATCTCGATATTTTCAGGCCATATCGCGATACACAATATATATCTCAATATTTTTCATTAGCCTTGAATGAACACTTGATACATATAAGCACAGCAGTATGATGATTCTATATCTACATTAAAACATTCTTGTTCATACTGCATTAATATATGCTCATTTTAAACTTTCATGTACAGAAGGAAATCACAACTAAGTCAATTGACCAAAACTGTACTTATTAAACAGTTATTAAGCAGTGGCACAAACGTTCATGTCATTCCCAAAACAGAAAGTGCAAGATTGTCAGAGACATTTCAAGTGTCAAATAAAAATTAGCTGCATAATAAGAAAACAAATAGTGTTCTTTCTTCGCTACTGGCGTTATTCAGATCTGTTGTTGACTATTTTTTTCATACGGTGTTGATCTGGAAATGTTTACCTTGGCATTTTGATGGTGTGGGTGTGAGGCACCGAACGGAGATGTTGAAATGCGGATTAAGCACTCTTCATTCTCTAGCAGGTGACTTTTCAAATGATGCTTTTGGCCCACACTTGACACATTACAGTTGTCTGTTCGACATATTCCCGCTTGAAGCCTAACCACCGCCAGACGATGGAGCCCCTGCTGTTTTTCTTGGGAATTAGTTCTTCCTTCATTTGCACCTTCTTTCTCTCGTATTATCACTCGCACGGCACGGCTGCGCTAGCATCGCAGCTAATGTTACCCTTGCTGCTACCTCTCTGCTCCGCGAGGGCGTATACGTATGTGACGAATGACATGACAGTATGTGACGTGTGTAAGAAGGTCCGCTTACTGTCTGTGAGAAAGAGACACAAGAAGGAGCGAGAAGAGCCTGTAGTGTAATGCCCGCAGCTAAAAGCAACTGCGTGAGAACGTATACTCCAATATCAGGATATAGTCATTTTCTATGTCGCACAGAGACAAACCCGCGATATATCGTGTATATATCGATATATCGCCCAGCCCTACTATACACAATTACTGTTAGGATCCATAAGGAGAAAAAATAAGTTGCAGAGAGGAATATTTGAGGATGGGTAGTTACAACCTTAAAAAAGTCATTAATTTCATCCGTCCATTTTCTACCGCTTGTCCCGGAGATGGTTGGAGCCTATCCCAGCGGCATTTGGGAGGAAGGCACCTACACTCTGGACAAGTCATGTTGGCGGGGGACTCCCAAAGATCTCGGCTATGTCCCACCTCGCCGCGTGTTCGTTTTTTTTTTGAAGGTTATCAAACACGTATTTGAATGCTCAATCAGTTACATTTATTTGCATCGACAATAGAAATATACCTTCAAAAGCACTCTGGCCTGTTGGCAAGACCATCACCAAGCTTTTTTGGATTGCGTGAAGTCAAGAGTCCCTTTACTCAAAATCATTTGCTTTTTAAGCTCAAACGAGAGGAAATCCCTTGTGGAGGGGCCGTACATGTGGACTCCTGGATTCTTTCCTTTTGAACTTTGATATGTTCTTTTACAGAATAGAGCCAACGTGTTCTTTCCACACGCAGTATGATAGAATAGACCAGGACTTGTTGTTCAAACTTCTGCAAAAACCAGCAGGTCATGAGCAGGTCATGAGGTTCAGTGATGCACATTACATTCCCACTCGGATCTATGTGAAGCATTAATATTCAAATAAGCCATGTTTTTAGGATCTAATGTTAAAGCAT
>NC_084630.1:15000430-15100430 GCF_033978795.1 Nerophis ophidion | reverse complement strand
GTTTGGTACGAAAGGTATTTTTTAGACTGCCATTCATAATAATTATAATATTAATAATAATAATAATAATAATGGATTAGATTTGTATAGCGCTTTTTAAAGTAGGACTGAATTCTGCTCAAAATGCTACCAGATAACCGGTTTTACTACTGTCAACAGAAGATAAACAAAAACAATCTGTGCAGGAGTAGCAATGGCAATAGTAAAAATATATTAGTATTCTATAATATTCTCTTGCTTACAGGGTGAGCATTTAGCAGGAAAACAAAGTGATATCACTCTGGTTTCATCTATATATATTTTTTTATAGATTAAAAAAAAAAAAGATAAAGGTACAGTAATATCACCATATCATTTCACAAACTGACATTTGTTTAGATGTACATACATTTTAGGATAGGATAGACTTTGTTTATGAGATAGTGACTTGTCCAGGGTGTACAACGCCTTCTGCATGAATTAAGCTAGGATAGGCTTAATTCACCCCCGCGATCCAACAGTAGGGAAATTATGTGGTTGCAGTAAAGATACAAAAAGTCCACAAAAAATTAAGGTAAAAACACATGAAAAAAGAGGGAAACATTAAAGAACTCAAAGGACAAAAACAGTTTTAAGGAGCCCTGAGCTAATGCAACCAGCCACCACTTTCTACATACATACATACAGCAACCAAAGTAAAACCAAAACAATTGTAATAAATAATACATACTGCAGCACAGAAGTCATGAAAGGGCTATCCCTTTTTTTCACAGTCCATGAAAACAAGGGGGAAACCTCAAGATCACAAAGTAGTATACACAAGTGCCCAGAGCTCCTGCGACCAGCAGCTACTACAGCGGCGCAGTCATGAAAAATATAGAAATAATGTTGATGAAAAAAGTAAATAGCTTGCTAGTTTCTTAAAATAACAGGTAATTAATGAATGTAGTATGCACATTTTAATGGGGAGTTTTAATGCACATTTTCACCTAATTTTACCAACCACCTTAGCCACCACCTACACCTTTTGTCTGTCTGTTCCAGCTATTTTTGTTTGTTTTACCTCACCTTGGCTAACAGCAATTGCATAAGTCATCACATCCTAGGAAACTTGACAGGGCACCTTAATGTAAACTCCATTAACGTGTTGAATGTTACCTGCTTCCCATTACAAGTAACTAATTGTTTCATTACAAAAAAAATGGAAGTCTACATTTATCAGAGAGTGGACTGGAGGTTCCACTGTACTTAAACATACAGTATAGACTTTACCAATTTGCATGACAATTTTTTTTTTCACATTCCAACTTGAGGCTTTGGCAGCTGCTACTAGTTGCAGGATGATGATCGAAAGACATTAGCACCTACAAAGCTAGGGGGCTGCTGTTATGTGTGCATTATTGTCAAATTGCACAGTAATAAACAAACATAGGTACAGTTAATTTATTTTTTTTCAATTATTATTACTGGTTGGAACAAACCCTATATGAACAAAAGTTTTGTGAAGCACTGCACCAATTAATTGATTAAATTAACAAATGTGATAAGAAAAAAACTTTGATTTATATACAGTTGTTATATACAGTCCTCAATTGTTTATTGACTGTAACTAATAATAATGTGTAATGTCAATGGCATTAATAACAAAATTAGAGGAAATTACCAATGCAATGGATCGAAGGAATAGTGTGCAGTTGCAGTATTTATGGATCTGACAAAAGCATTTGACTCAATTAATCTAAATATATTAGTCAATACATTAGAACAGTATGGAACAGAGGATTGGTCTTAAACTGGATAAGAATCTAATAAAACAACAGGAAGCTGTACCTGGAGATAGGGGAAAATATATCAACAGTGCCAGCGATAGGCCGCAGCATACCCTAGCGTTCAATACAAGGACCAAAGTTGTTAAATGTTTGTTTTTTATGAACTGCATTTGTAAAGTTACAAAGGACTTAAAGTTAGTATATGCAGATGACACAACTGGGGTTTGTTCAGGAGAGAACAAACATAAGCTAATACAAATAAAAACAGAAGAAATTAGCAAATTAAAGACATGATTTGACAAAAACCGACTACCCGTGGATTTCAGTAAAACTAAAATAATCGTATCTCTTAACAGTAGACGAGAAAGTCACACACAAATACAAATAGACAGAGTAGACATTGAAAGGGCAAAATATTTTGGGGTGTAATAATAGAGGATAGAAAAACTGTAAATCTCATGTAAAAAATATACAACATAAAGTAGCAAGAAACAGGTCAATAATGAATGAAGGAAAATATGTTCTGGACCAAAAATCACTTCATATTCTTTAATGTTTGCTAGTGTCACCATATCTGAGTTGTTGTGCAGAAATATGGGGAAACAACTACAAAAGTACACTTCCCTCACTATAACCAAGTTACAAAAGACGTCAATCAGAATAATACATAACACTGGCTCTAGAGAAAAGACAAACCCTTTATTTCTTGAATCAAAATGATTTAGTGATGTAGAAATAAATATGGAATTAATTAAGCAAAGAAGTCCAACAATGTACTAATATGATTCAGTTTAAGAGGCTGTTCAAATTACAAGTGTTTACAAAACACAATAGAGAATAATTATGATACTTATTGGAAATAAGATATTCATCTCATTAAGTGAATCATAAGTGTTGTATTTAGAAATCAATCATGTAAATTATGTTTCAAATTATAACAGGAAGCAGACACATGTGTACGTAATGGCTATTCAGTGTAAAAGGAGTAGGATTAAATAAACTTTGCTTCTTCCTACTCCTTTTCGGTCATGTTGTAAAGACAAAAGGAAAATATGTGAAACGTAATGCATCATGTTGAAACTGCATACGTGTTCAAAATAAACTCGAACCAAACAATAAATAAAAATTGATCAAATCTGGACTGTATAAAGTTCCTGGAACATTAAATACGTACGACTGCTTCAATAGAGCCCACATAAGAGCGGGGTGTGGGAGCAGTGATCTGTGTGGCAGTGAACAGAGTTTTTTAATATTTCATTTTTATTAATACACACATGTTAAAAGTGCAATTTCAATGTTAAAGATGTGCATATATTAGATTAAATAATTAAGGTTAAGAAAAGCAGAAAGTGTTTATTTCAGCTATTTTCCGTGAAGTATACAATGAAACTGTAAAATGTGTTTTACCCATTACTCCATTAATCGAATGAACTGATCGATAGTAATTGACAGCTGCAGCCCTAGTTTCTTGCTACCTGACTACAGAAGACATTAAGCTCGCTGAATGTGTACGCCTCAAGATTGTAGATATGATCACCATGTGGCCAAGCAGGCAGAATTGTGTCACGTGGGAAAGTAAGGGTTTAGAGTTGCGCACCATCTGACGACAACTCTGCCAGCTTCACTATGTTCTAGAAAGGTCTGACTCTCACTGACACACAGTAGGATATTTTTACATTAGACAGGACCACCTCAATTACACCAATTGTGTGTAACAAGCGTTCACATAGCCAGTTAATGTATTAAATATGCTCATAGTCAGTCCATCACCATTAGTTTAAAGAGCTAAGTGTGTTGCTCTCACCTTGTCTAGGAAGCAGAGCTTGTCCTTGGTCTTGGCATCAAGGATCTCCACCTCAAAGAAAACAACAGCTTTTTTAGTTTTTTTAGCAGGTTTGCGCTTGACCGGCGCTGGTGCCAGCACAGGTGCAGCAGCTGCCGCCCCGTTGGCCGGCTTTTTACCAATGGCGGCCTCGAGCGCGAGGGCATCCATGTCTACGGTCCGCACTCTAGACTGTAGTTTATTCCCGTCTCCCCACCACCCGGTAGTCTAACCCAGAAACACACCGAGCCTTAGAGAAGCGATGCGGCACTCAGCTGTGGAAATAAATCTGTCTCCCCCACGCTTGGTGCTCCGGCAGCCCCTCCCTCTTTCTCCTCTTTACCTCATCCAACCAGCCCCCCTTCCTTCCTGGCTGGCCCTGTCTCATTCCTTCACTTCTGGTCCACAGCTTATTTTAACTGCCAGCCGATCCCTGGAGAGTGGACACATGTATATAACGATAAGGTGAAGGGATACTTCTTTAGATGTCCAATCATTATGGAATTACTGTGAATTGATTATGAAACCTCTTTAAAAAAAACGCTTTGACCTCTTGACACGTCTCAGTCTGCAGCAAAGTGGGCAGAAGGGGGCGAGGTGTTATGACAACCAACACCGTTCGGCCCCATCTTTTCCTCTCCCTGCAGCTAAATATAAAATCCACTGCTAACTCTGCACAACCCTCCTGCCACTGACTCGCCCATCTGTGTCTATGGCGTGAGGTCATTAGATTGGCACTGCCATTTGTGTCTAAAAACCACCTCGGTGACATATTCTGCATGTTCAGTCGGTTGCAAGGAGCCGTACCTTAACATCAAACTCTCCTATCCAGTGCAGTCACACACACTGAGGGACTTGCCCTTTCCTTCCCACCCTAAGGTGATAATACCTCAGATTCTCCTAGCTTAGTTGGGGCATTCCCTTCAGTGAAGCCCACCCCAGGCTCTCCACCCTCTAATTGCCAACAGTTGCCATTTCTCAATGAAAGACATAGAGTCGCACCTTGCAACATGGCACTTTAAATTTGACCTGTTAACCCTTTAGGTATGAAACTGTCAGTGAACTACAGAGTATAATGTGCACTGTACCTTACAGGCAGGTTGATAATGAAAATTATCAGAATAGAGTGCTAACTTAGAGTGACTCCAGTTGAACTAGTAACACAAATTGAAAAGTTGTTAAACATTTTAGTTAGTTAAAACATTTTTAACATTGAGCCATACACAAGTTAGGGCTATTCAATTAAATTGTTTGGAGGATGCATTTCCAGCAATTTAAGAACTGAGGGCCTGGACTATTCCCTTTACCTATTTGTGTATATTTCATCTCTGTGGGGGACGCTTGCTTTTTGTCTATTTCTAAGCCTTAAAGGCCTACTGAAATTAGATGTTCTTATTCAAACGGGGATAGCAGGTCCATTCTATGTGTCATACTTGATCATTTCGCGATATTGCCATATTTTTGCTGAAAGGATTTAGTAGAGAACATCCACGATAAAGGTCGCAACTTTTGGTCGCTAATAAAAAAGCCTTGCCTTTACCGGAAGTAGCAGACAATGTGCGCAAAACGTCACAGGTTAAAGGGCTCCTCACATCCTCACATTGTTTACAATCATAGCCAGTAGCAGATAGAGCTATTCGGATCGAGAAAGCGACAATTTCCCCATTAATTTGAGTGAGGATGAAAGATTTGTGGATGAGGAAATTTAGAGTGAAGGACTACAAAAAAAAAATTAAATAAAAAAAAGTTAAAAAAAAAAAAAAGGTGATTGCAGTGGGAGCGATTAGACACATTTACTAGGATAATTCTGGAAAATCCATTATCTGCCTATTGTGTTGCTAGTGTTTTAGTGAGATCAAATAGTACCTGAAAGTCGGAAGGGTGTGGCCACGGGTGTGTTGACGCCAGAGTCTTTGAGGGAAGTCACGGCAGCTGCAGCAGGACGGCAGCTCCGCTGATGTCTCCGGTAAGAGGCGACTTATTACCACAATTTTGTCACCGAAAACTGCCAGTTGACATGTAGTAGGGATCCATGTTCGCTTGACCGCTCTGATCCATAGTAAAGCTTCATCTTCAGGAATTTTAAACAAGGAAACACCGGCTGTGTTTTTGTTGCTAAACGCTAAAAGCTTCCCACCTCCATCTTTCTTCTTTGACTTCTCCATTATTAATTGAACAAATTGCAAAAGATTCAGCAACACAGATGTCCAGAATACTGTGTAATCATGCGATTAAAGCAGACTACTTATCGCTTGGATCGGGCTGGAAAGTAATGTCCGCTACAACTGGTGACGTCAAACGCACGCGTCATCATACGCGTCATCATACCGCGACGTTTTCAACACGACACTTCGCGGAAAATTTAAAATTGCAATTTAGTAAACTAAAAAGGCCGGATTGGCATGTGTTGCAATGTTAATATTTCATCATTGATATATAAACTATCAGACTGCGTGGTCGGTAGTAGTGGGTTTCAGTAGGCCTTTAAGTGTCAATTTAAGAATTTGCTATTCCCTAAAAATGTTACTTGTTTTTAACGGACCTATTGCAGACAGTTTAGCCAAAGATAATCTATATGACAACACTCTAGGGAAAATGGGAGTTCACTTCCTGTTGTAAACACTGCATCATTATTCCTTCGAGTATAGATCGATCATTCTGTTCTAAGAGAGCACAGATTGTAGATTCAATGTGCACAATTGAAATGATTAGTTGTTCAGACAGTAATGTGTTTATACAAGTTTAGATTGGAGTATTTTCTTTGTAATGGCTAATGGCATTAATGCCGCTGGTATTTATACTGGCAATTAAGCTAGCTAGCACCATCTTGCTTCTCCAGTTAATGAGCAGTATCATCGGTTTGGTTACCAAACACGGTTTTATTAACCTTTTTATTTAAAACAGTAATATTTACCGTCGGCCCGAAGGTAATTGAACTGTGGGGCCGATAAAACGTTATCGTTTGCATCATTTATCATTACTTCCCTAGTTCTAAAAACCCGTTTCCACCAACAGTTCAGGAACTTTAGGTTCCTGGAACCTCTGGTTCCTGTAGGAGTGTGTGGTTTATATCCATCGCATTTCACAGTTCAGGGTAGTTTAAACAAATCAGGCTGATTAAATCTTCAGGATACACACTTTTTCATTTGCGGTTCTTTTAATCCCCTAAAAATAACAACATAGACAGTTATATTGGTTTGAAAAATGTAACTATGAGCAAGTTGCAAACAAACTCTTTAATGGACTGTTCCTTTGCATTTGTGCCACACCTCCACAAACTTTATAACGTTTGGTTTTGTCGTTTTTGCATAATCCTGCTACCACTACCACATTTATATTTAGTCTTTTGTCGATATTTTAGTTGTGTAAATAGAATCACATGTGTATATATATATATATATTTTTTTTTTTGCAATTGTCTCTTACAATTATTGTCAGTGCTTGTTTTATTAATTGAACAAGACATAAAGCATGTCACACTAGAGTTTAAGATTAACAGGACACATCTGACTCGTCTCCGTTCCAAGCATCCAAGCATACCCACAGCCACTGTACACCAACACGCCCACTCCCTCACACCCTTGTCTATATAAAGGCTCTAGCGATTAGCCACAGTCTGTCCCACAAACGCACGGTGGTCTGAATGCGAAGCAAGGAGAATTAACTGCAACAGCACACCCTTGGTATGGTGAACGCGAGTAGAAATAGAGTCGTTTGCCAGAACCTTCTGCTGAGGAATCTGCCTGGTAAGAAACCTGTTATCAAATTAAGTGTTTAAATTTTCGGTTTCATTTTGAGTCTGGACATACATGTTGTGTAAGTGAGCGGAGTAAGGATGATGCAGCACTCTGGGGCTGAAACATTAATATAAATGGAAAGAAAAACTGTGTGTTGTAGTGCGCAGTACAGAATGCAATTGTTTTGCAGTTACATTGTCAAAAGTTGGAATAGGTGATATACAACATACTCATTTCTGGTGAGGCTACATACTGCAGTTGAAGGGTACCTATCTGATAGGTGAAGTTACGGACACTACAGTTATTTGTTCGATCAACAGAGAATTTTCACTTAGAATTGTAATAGTAAGTATACAAAAAGTCCCTTTGCTCAAACCCATTCCATTCCAAATAGTTTGAATACTGGGTGTCTTCAATTTTCCTACAACTCATAGCTGACACAGCCCCCTCCGTCCTAAAACCACATTAATATTATTTACTTACTGGTGTCATACGCAAACATTGCAAAAACTTTGACCCTCAATCAGCTCATCGCCTGTTTTTTCCTGATTACCTTCAAAGTAACATTAGTAGAGAGTGGCGACTATAATATTAAAGAAGTCATATTATGATTGTTTTTTTTCTACATTTAAAACACTTCCTTGTGGTCTACATAACATGTAATGGTGGTTCTTTGGTCAAAATTTTGCATAGATTATGTTTTACAGACCGTTTTTAATCAGCTTTAAAATTTTGCTTTGTTGGCAGTCCTATTTACGTGCCTAAACTTCGACAGCATCTTTTCTTCGCCGTCTTTGTTGTAGTTTTTAGCGCTTCCGTAGCGAGTTTACTGACAGTTATAAGTTCAAACTGTACGCTAATTTGTATTAAAATGGCAACAGTGTGGGATGCACGTGCATGTACGAACTAGTCTGCCCCACAACAAGAGGACATAGGAAAAAAGAAGGAACTTACTGACGACAACGGCAGACGCGAACAGGTAGAGGTGAGAATCTTTGAACACCTCATGATTCGATTACGATTCAATTAAAAATCGATTGTTGATGCATCTTGAATTTTTTTTCGTTTCACTAAATAAGCGTTAATCACTTGCATTTTCAATAAACAGTGCATTTGTAATAAGAAACAGTTAAATTAATTCCCACGTTTTTGAAGTGATTTATATTTATGTAGCACTTTTCTTTAGTGACTCAAAGTGCTTTACATAGTGAAACCCAATATCTAAGTTACATTTAAACCAGTGTGGGTGGCACTGGGAGCAGGTGGGTAAAGTGTCTTGCCCAAGGACACAACGGCAGTGACTAGGATGGCGGAAGCGGGAATCGAAACAGGAACCCTCAAATTGCTGGCACGGCCACTCTACCAACCGAGCTATGCCGCCCTCATTTAATAAATTAATGAAAATGTGTACAAAACTGCAAGATAAATGCCCTATAATAAAGGAGCTGGTCGGATCTCACGGTGAGGTGGCTCCCTGCAGTCAGCCCAATTTTAGAACTGTCTGCATAATTTAGTTTACAATAAATAAATAGATTATTGACGCTTACTAATCGATTCTATAATCGCCCATGACCGAATTGCGATGCATCTAAAAAACGATTATTGTCCAGTATGGCGCCTTAAATGTTAATTTAGCCATTTACGTATTTTCTGTGTGCGAAGCTATAATTTTTGGGCTTCCTATTTTTAAGTGTCGCATTTATCCATCTATCTTCTTTTGCTTATCTGAGGTTGGGTCGCGGGGGCAGCAGCCTTAGCAGGGAAGCAAAGACTTTCCTCTTCCCAGCCACTCCATCCAGCTCTTACCGGGGGATCCCGAGGCGTTCCCAAGCCAGCCGGGAGACAAAGTCTACCCAACGTGTCCTGGGTCTTCCCCGTGGCCTCCTACCGGTTGAACGTGACCTAAACTCCTCCCTTGGGAGGCCGATTGTGTGTCGCATTTATATTTTCTTTTAAACTGCTTCATTCATTCTGCCCCAAGTGGAGGAGTTCAAGTACCTCGGAGTCTTGTTCACGAGTGAGGGAAGAGTGGATCGTGAGATCGACATGCGGATCGTTGCGGCGTCTTCAGTAATGCGGAAGCTGTATTGATCCATTGAGGTGAAGAAAGAGCTGAGCCGGAAGGCGAAGCTCTCAATTTAGCGGTTGATCTACGTTCCCATCCTCACCTATAGTCATGAGCTTTGGGTTATGACCGAAAGGACGAGATCAAAGGTACAAGCGGCTGAAATGAGTTTCCTCCGCCCGGTGGCGGGGCTCTCCCTTAGAGAGAGGGTAAGAAGCTCTGTCAGTCAGCAGGAGCCCAAAGTAAAGCTGCTGCTCCTCCACATTGAGAGGAGCCAGATGAGGTGGTTCGGGCATCTGGTCAGGATGCTACCCAAACGCCTCCCTTGGGAGGTGTTTCGGGCACGTCCAACCGGTTGGGAAGACTATGTCTCCCGGCTGGCCTGGGAACGCCTCGGGATTCCCCGGGAAGAGCTGGACGAAATGGCTGGGGAGAGGAGAGTCTGGGCTTCACTGCTTACGCTGCTGCCCCCGCGACCTGACCTCAGATAAGAAGATGGATGGATGGATGCTTCATTTTGTGTATGATTCAGTCCTCGTCGGATATTTTTGAAGGGATTACTGACGAAAACCGGGGTATACTGTACCTCAAAAAATGCCTAAACACTACCAGCAGTGACTTCCATCATTATGTGGTCTTCTCTTATCTCCTTCAGACTGCACCATCCGGCTGTGTGTGACGACACCCACGGCTCCAACTGGTTGGATCGGTTTCTGTCAAAGCTGCTTAAAGGCCTACTGAACCCCACTACTACCGACCACGCAGTCTGATAGTTTATACATCAATGATGAAATATTAACATTGCAACACATGCCAATACGGCCGGGTTAGTTTACTAAATTGCAGTTTTAAATTTAGTGCGAAGTATCCTGTGGAAAACATCACGGAATGATGACGCGTGCGCGTGACGTCACCGGTGGTAGCTGACATGTTCTTCCAGCCCGATCCAAGCTATACAGTAAGTAGTCTGCTTTAATCGCATAATTACACAGTATTCTGGACATCTGTGTTGCTGAATCTTTTGCAATTTGTTCAATTAATAATGGAGAAGTCAAAGAAGAGAAGATGTAGGTGGGAAGCTGTGTATTGCAGCTGCCTTTAGCAATACAAACGCAGCCGGTGGTTCCTTGTTTACATTCCCGAAGGTGAAGCTTTACTATGGAACAGAGCAGTCAATCGAACATGGTTCCTGACCACATGTCAACCGGCAGGTTTCGGTGAGAAAATTGTGCTAATAAATCTGCTGTTACCGTAGACGTGAGCGGTGCTTGCGTCCTCCTGCAGCTGTGGACTATTACCTCCTCCCACCGGAGACAATGGCGGTCACCACGCCCGTGGCCGCACCCCTCCGACTTTCAGGTACCATATAATCTCACTAAAACACTAGTAACACAATAAGCAGATGAGGGATTTTTTAGAATTATCATAATAATTGTGTCTAATAACATCTGAATCGCTCCCACTGCCCTCGCCTTTTCTTTATTTTTTCCAGTCCGTCACTCTAAATTTCCTCATCCACGAATTTTTCATCCTCGCTCAAATTAATGGGGAAATTGTCGCTCTCTCGGTCCGAATAGCTCTAGCTGCTGCTGGCTATGATTGTAAACAATGTTCAGATGTGAGGAGCCCTACAACCCGTGATGTCCCGCACACATTGTCTGCTACTTCAGGTACAGGCAAGGTTTTTTACTAGCGACCTAAAGTTGCGAACTTTATCCTCGATGTTCTCTACTAAATCCTTTCAGCAAAAAATATGGCAATATCGCGAAATTATCAAGTATGACACATGAAATGGACCTGCTATCCCCGTTTAAATAAGAAAATCTCATTTCAGTAGGCCTTTACAAGCCTGTTCGATGGCTTTTTGGTGCTCATGAAACTTGGAAAAAATACTTGCCTTGTGCTGCGTTTTTTGTAGCCAACAGTAGATGAGTGTGTTCCATCTTTTTCGGGGGTTACGGGCGTCGTTTTTGGCCAAATCCCAGGCGGGAAAACGGAGACGGGGACTGACTTATCAGATGGATTATTGAGTAATAACAAGATAAGGAGCGCAATGAGTCATTCCTACCAGAGATGGCGGTGCATTGTGCTAATGACAAACGTCTGCTTTCCAAATGTGTGTGGTTATATCACGTCTTTTTTTAAAAAAAAAGTAACATATACATTCTGAAATTGCTGAGTATTTGTAGTTATTGACTATTGTACTTTAACCAATGAAAGCTAATGTCCGCACACGCTACAAAGCTACAAAGCCCCGGTCACCACAACCAGGCGGTTTTGTACCCTCTTGTCATACACGCTTTGTTTGAACCACATTTAAATGGGCGTTATTTGGTATACATTCATGCAGAAAAAAATAATCCTTAACTCCTTAAACGGGTAGAATGTTGGCTTCTTGCTCACTACTTACCTCGTAGTGCTTCATCTTGTCCACCCTTTTCCTTGGTATCCCAAATGATTGACACGGCGACAGCCAATCAGACAAACGGTATTCAACGGCTGAGCAAAAAGTGGGCGGCCTGGGGTGATGCCAATGAACCAATCAGCGTTAGCGTTAGTTGGAAGGAGACGCCCACAGTCTTGGCGACCAGCCAATAGAAGTTGAGGAAATCGAAAGGTCATTGTCAACGTTGTATGAAGAATACATGAATACTGTACCTCACTAAGGGCCACAGACTGATATTTTTTTCACTTTAAATAGCAGTATGATATTCAGATAATTTTTTTAAGAATATGCATACACAAATTGAATTGCACAATGTGGCATTAGTACATAATGAGGTGAAAATGTAGTACTGTATTGCACCGTTGCATAATGCGTTGTGACAAGCCATGTATCATCCACCAAGTGACTGTAAAATAACAAAAAAATGATAATTTTGTACTTTTCTACTGTTGATGTAACACTGAGCAGTGTATGTCAAGTTTGAAGCCTGAAGTATTTCATTTTTTTGTATATACACTTTTACATAAAGATTTCATAAGAGTGATTTTCTAATAAAAACATGTTTTTGAATATTAAAAAAAATAAAATAAAATAAAAAATAAAAAAATGAATACTGTATCGATTTTGTGTGTTATGATTAGTTACCAAGTCCTATGGTACACGTTCACACTCACTGGCTAATTTATAACTAATTTTTGTTATAAATAGTATGTTAGTTTATAAATAATAATAGTTATTAACAATAATAGGGCAGCACAGAGGAAGAGGGGTTAGTGCGTCTGCCTCACAATACGAAGGTCCTGAGTGGAGTTTGCATGTCCTCCCCGTGAATGCGTGGGTTCCCTGCAGGTACTCCGGCTTCCTCCCACTTCCAAAGACATGCAACCTGGGGATAGGTTGTTTGGCAACACTAAATGGCCCTAGTGTGTGAATGTGAGTGTGAATGTTGTCTGTCTATCTGTGTTGGCCCTGCGATGAGGTGGCGACTTGTCCAGGATGTACTCTGCCTCCCGCCCGATTGTAGCTGAGATAGGCACCAGCGCAACCCCAAAGGGAATAAGCGGTAGAAAATGGATGGATGGATTAACAATAATAATCAGGGATGTAAATGAGTTAGGCCAGTGTTTTTCAAACTTTTTTTGAGCCAACTTACTTTTTTTTCATAGCAAAAATCCAGAGGCACATCACCAGCAGAAATAATGAAAATACTAAACTCAGTTGACAATAAAAAATTGTTGTTGCAATTGCTGGATATGACTTTAAATGATTACCAAGCATGCATCAATATAGCTGTTGTCTCAAAGTAGGTGTACTGTCACATCGCACCCTGACTTATTCCTGTTTTCCTGTGTAGTGTTTTACTTCTTGTCTTGTGCTCCTATTTTAATGGCTTTTTCTCTTTTTTTGGTATTTTCCTGTAGCAGTTTTATGTGTTCTTGTGAGCAATACTTCTCGCATCTAGTTTCAATTGTTTTTATCCTTCTTTGTGGGGACATTGTTGATTGTCATGTCATGTTTGGATGTACATCGTTTTTGCTCCACAGTAAGTCTTTGCTGTCGTCCAGCATTCTGTTTTTGTTGACTTTCTAGCCAGTTCGGTTTTAGTTTGGTTCTGCATAGCCTTCCCTAAGCTTCAATGCCTTTTCTTAGGGGCACTCACCTTTTCTTTAGATAGATAGATGGACAGATAGTACTTTATTGATTCCTTCAGGAGAGTTCCTTCAGGAAAATTAAAATTCCAGCAGCAGTGTACAGAGTTGAGATCAATTTAAAGAAAAAAGTAAAAAGTAAATAATGGGGGTTTAAAAGGAAACAAAATAGAGAAATATTACAAAAAGAATAAAAACAATGGGAATAACAATATAACAGTAAAATAAGAATATAACAAGACAAAGTAGGCAGTAGTGACCATGTTATGAAAACGTATTGCACTGTTAATGTTTTGCATCCCCTGTCATCCTAATACCCCCCGTCCCCCGTCCCAGAGAGGAGTTGTACAGTCTAATGGCGTGTGGGACAAAGGAGTTCTTGAGTCTATTAGTCCTGCACTTGGGATGAAGCAGTCTGGCACTGAACAGACTCCTCTGGCTACTGATAACGCTATGCAGAGGGTGACTGGCATAATCCAGGATGCTCACTAGTTTGTCCACAGTCCTCTTCTCTGCCACCATCACCAGTGATTTATTTCTGGTTTTAGCATTATACACCTTTTTACCTGCACACTGCCTCCCACTGTTTCCGACATCTACAAAGCAATTAGCTAGCGACTGCCACCAACTGATATGGAAGAGTATTACACGGTTAGTCTGCTAGACAGCACCGACACTCAACAACAACACATAATTTGCAGACTATAATTACTGGTTTGCAAAAAATATTTTCAACCCAAATAGGTGAAATTACATAATCTCTTAGGCACACCAGACTGTATCCCACAGTGGTTAAAAAACACTGAGCTAGGTAACATAAAAACTCAATTACCCAGCATGACACAGAAGTGAAGAGCATGCGCAGTTGCCGCATTTAGCCATGCTGGCAGCGAGATGTTTTTGATGAGCACCTTGTGGAGTAAAGTACTCAGCCAACACCCAACTACTTGTGTAGCGCTTTTTTACTTTCAATGTACTCAAAGCGCTTTGACACTATTTCCCAGTGGCGGGCCGTGCCTTTCCTACCTAGGCCTTTTGTGATGCCCTGTGTCCAAAGATTACCCCTCAAAATATCAATCAATCAATCAATGTTTATTTATATAGCCCCAAATCACAAATGTCTCAAAGGACTGCACAAATCATTACGACTACAACATCCTCGGAAGAACCCACAAAAGGGCAAGGAAAACTCACACCCAGTGGGCAGGGAGAATTCACATCCAGTGGGACGCCAGTGACAATGCTGACTATGAGAAACCTTGGAGAGGACCTCAGATGTGGGCAACCCCCCCCCCCCCCCCTCTAGGGGACCGAAAGCTATGGATGTCAAGCGGGTCTAACATGATACTGTGAAAGTTCAATCCATAGTGGGTCCAACACAGCCGCGAGAGTTCAGTTCAAAGCGGATCCAAGACAGCAGCGAGAGTCCCGTCCACAGGAGACCATCTCAAGCGGAGGCGGATCAGCAGCGTAGAGATGTCCCCAATCGATACAGGCGAGCGGTCCATCCTGAGTCCCGACGAGCGGTCCATCCTGGGTCTCGACTCTGGACAGCCAGTACTTCATCCATGGTCATCGGAACGGACCCCCTCCACAAGGGAGGGGGGGACATAGGAGAAAGTAAAGAAGCGGCAGATCAACTGGTCTAAAAAGGAGGTCTATTTAAAGGCTAGAGTATACAGATGAGTTTTAAGGTGAGACTTAAATGCTTCTACTGAGGTAGCATCTCGAACTGTTACCGGGAGGGCATTCCAGAGTACTGGAGCCCGAACGGAAAACGCTCTATAGCCCGCAGACTTTTTTTGGGCTCTAGGAATCACTAATAAACCGGAGTCTTTTGAACGCAGATTTCTTGCCGGGACATATGGTACAATACAATCGGCAAGATAGGCTGGAGCTAGACCGTGTAGTATTTTATACGTAAGTAGTAAAACCTTAAAGTCACATCTTAAGTGCACAGGAAGCCAGTGCAGGTGAGCCAGTACAGGCGTAATATGATCAAACTTTCTTGTTCTTGTCAAAAGTCTAGCAGCCGCATTTTGTACCAACTGTAATCTTTTAATGCTAGACATGGGGAGACCCGAAAATAATACGTTACAGTAATCGAGACGAGACGTAACAAACGCATGGATAATGATCTCGGCGTCTTTAGTGGACAAAATGGAGCGAATTTTAGCGATATTACGGAGATGAAAGAAGGCTGTTTTAGTAACGCTTTTAATGTGTGACTCAAAGGAGAGAGTTGGGTCGAAGATAATACCCAGATTTTTTACCGAGTCACCTTGTTTTATTATTTGGTTGTCAAATGTTAAAGTTGTATTATTAAATAGAGGTTGGTGTCTAGCAGGACCGATAATCAGCATTTCCGTTTTTTTGGCGTTAAGTTGCAAAAAGTTAGCGGACATCCATTGTTTAATTTCATTAAGACACGCTTCCAACTGACTACAGTCCGGTGTGTTGGTCAGCTTTAGGGGCATGTAGAGTTGGGTGTCATCAGCATAACAGTGAAAGCTAATACCGTATTTGCGTATGACGTCACCCAGCGGCAGCATGTAGATGCTGAAGAGTACAGGGCCAAGGACCGAACCCTGGGGAACTCCACACGTTACCTTAACATAGTCCGAGGTCACACTGTTATGGGAGACGCACTGCATCCTATCAGTAAGATAAGAGTTAAACCAAGACAGGGCTGAGTCTGACATACCAATTCGTGTTTTGATACGCTCTAATAAAATATTATGATCGACGGTATCGAAAGCAGCGCTATGTGGGCACATAAATATCATTATTTATGTGCCCACATGCCCATTGCTGGAGAAATACTATACAGAAACACATTTACGCACTACTCTGCCTTGAGTCACAACCAACAGTGTACATAATCAATAAACGCACATCAGCAATTAAAACATATCTTATGTGGTATTGTCCCTCCATCCATTTTCTACCGCTTGTCCCTTTCTGTAAACATTTTAATTGCAAAAAAACATATTCAACGTGAAAACATTTTAGAAATAAAATATCTGAACTCACAATCTGTAAAAAGGGTGAGAACAAATTTAGTCGAAGCCTGGGCCCCTGGTGAGGGGGTCCAGACTGAGGCCAAGGCCAAACATTTTTTATTATTATATTATATTATCTAATTATGTTACTTTTGGCATGCATTGTGGCGTCCCACTCTGTTAAGCGGCCTTTGAACGTACCGTAAAAACACCTGCATCTCCTTTATTCCTGAATATAGAACGGTGACTCAGTTCTAAGAGAGCACAGCTTGTAGGTTCATTGTTGAATATTTTAATTGCTCAGACAACAATATGTACAAAATTAGATCGAGGTATGTTGTTTCTTGATGTGGAAAGACCATAACGTCTCTTGTTTTCATCACATAAGACCTTGTGGAGAAAAGTTCTGTGGTCAGATGAAACACAAAATGATGAGCTGTTTGGCCACAATACCCAGCAATATTTTTTTAGGAGAAAAAGTGAGGCCTTTAATCCCAGGAACACCATGCCCACCGTCAAACATGTTGGTGGTAGTATTATGCTCTGGGCCTGTTTTGCTGCCAATGGAACTGGTGCTTTACAGAGAGTAAATGGGACAATGAAAAAGGAGAATTACCTCCTAATTCTTCATGACAACATAAAAGCATCAGCCCGAGGGTTGGGTCTTGGGCACAGTTGGGTGTTTTAACAGGACAATGACCCCAAACACACATCAAAAATGGTAAAGGAATGGCTAAATCAGGCTAAAATTAAGCTTTTAGAATGGCCTTCCCAAAGTCCTGACTTAAACATGTGAACAATGTTGAAGAAACAAGTCATTGTCAGAAAACCAACAAGTTTAGTTGAACTGCACCAATTTTGTCAAGAGGAGTGGTCAAAAATTCAACCAGAAGCTTGCCAGAAGCTTATGGATCGCTACCAAAAGTGCTTTATTGCAATTAAACTTGCCAAGGGACGTGTAGCCAAATATTAACATTGCTGTATGTATACTTTTGACCCAGCACATTTGGTCACATTTTCAGTAGACCCATAATAAATTCATAAAAGAACCAAACTTCATGAATGTTTTTTGTGAGCAACAAGTATGTGCTCCAATCACTCTATCAGAAAAAAAAAAGAGTTGTAGAAATTATTGGACACTCAACACAGCCATGACATTATAGGCCTACAGAAACCCACTACTACCGACCACGCAGTCTGATAGTTTATATATCAATGATGAAATCTTAACATTGCAACACATGCCAATACGGCCGGTTTAGTTTACTAAATTGCAATTTTAAATTTCACGCGGAAGTATCCTTGCTAAAAAATTGCGGTATGATGACGCGTGCGCGTGACGCCACGTATTGTAGAGGACATGTTGTTCCAGCACCGTTCCCAGCTATAAGTCGTCTGTTTTCATCGCATAATTCCACAGTATTATGGACATATGTGTTGCTGAATCTTTTGCAATTTGTTCAATGAATAATGGAGACGTCAAAGAAGACAGCTGTAGGTGGGAAGAGGTGTATTGCGGCCACTTTTAGCAACACAAACACAGCTGGTGTTTCATTGTTTACATTCCCGAAAGATGACAGTCAAGCTTTACTATGGAACAGAGATGTCAAGCGAACACGGTTGGATTGGACCACAAACACAAGGTCCAGTGTATTATGCAGCGATCATTTCGAAAGATAGTGTTTCGAAGAGGGTCCCTTGCGAAGGGCAGAGATGGGCATCGCCACCACCCGTCGACTGGTGCTGAAGAAAGGTGCGGGGCCGACCTTCAGGTTGTACAGGTACGACCATATAATCTCACTAAAACACTAGTAACACAATAAGCAGATAAGGGATTTTCCAGAATTATCCTAGGAAATGTGTCTAATAACATCTGAATGGCTCCCACTGCCCTCATCTTTTTTTTTTTTTCAAGTCCTTCACTCTCATTTTCCTCATCCACGAATCTTTCATCCTCGCTCAAATTAATGGGGAAATCGTCGCTTTCTCGGCCCGAATCGCTCTCGCTGCTGGTGGTCATGATTGTAAACAATGTTCAGATGTGAGGAGCTCCACAACCCGTGACGTCACACGCATATTGTCTGCTACTTCCGGTACATGCAAAGCTTTTTTATTAGCGACCAAAAGTTGCAAATTTTATCGTCGATGTTCTCTACTAAATCCTTTCAGCAAAATGATGGTAATATCGCGAAATGATCAAGTATGACACATAGAATGGACCTGCTATCCCCGTTTAAATAAGAAAATCTCATTTCAGTGTATGTAAACTTTTGACCATAACTGTATAAACCGTATTTCTTTGAATTGCCGCAGGGCATATAGTATGCGCCTGCCTTGAATTACTGCCGGGTCATACTCGCCTCCCAAAATAATTAGCGCATGCTTAGTATTACCGCCTGATCAAACTTGTGACGTCACGAGTGACACTTCCCCTGTCATCACTTTCAAAATGGAGGAGGCTGATTTCAATACCGGTAATTCGAAATCGCATAAAGGGAAGAAGATTAAGAGCTATTCAGTAGGATTTAAGGTCCAAGCTTACATCACACTAAAAACTTTACTGCATGCCTTTGGTAAGTGCCGAAGTGAAAAGAGGTTTTAAAATAATTAGCGCATGCTTACTTTTACCGCATGCCTTTGGTAAGCGCAGGAATGAGAAGAGGTTTTAAATTAATTAGCGGCCCTGCGGCAATTCAAGGAAATACGGTATATAAAAAAAAAATACAAAATACGGCCGCCTTGCAGGGCTTCACGGTGGCAGAGGAGTTAGTGCGTCTGCCTCACAATACGATGTTCCTGCAGTCCTGGGTTCAAATCCAGGCTCGGGATCTTTATGTGTGGAGTTTGCATGTTCTCCCCGTGAATGCGTGGGTTCCCTCCGGGTACTCCGGCTTCCTCCCACTTCCAAAAACATGCACCTGGGGATAGGTTGATTGGCAACACTAAATTGTGAGTGTGAATGTTGTCTGTCTATCTGTGTTGGCCCTGCGATGAGGTGGCGACTTGTCCAGTGTGTACCCCGATTGTAGCTGAGATAGGCGCCAGCGCCCCCCGCGATCCCAAAAGGGAATAAGCGGTAGAAAATGGATGGATGGACGGCCGCCTTGCAGTACTTCTGTGGACCCTATAGGAGTCGCAGACCCCCATTGAAGACCTCTGATCTAGAGCTTTCTCGAGCATTCTAGCACCACCCTGAAATTTCACAAAACAGACACGAGGCCCTATCATTTTGTGAGTTGTGTCAATTTTATGCACCGCTTATTCAAGTCCCAGTGTTTTATATTAGCCGTGAAATAAAAAAAAAACTAGTACATGCCACTTTAAAAATAGAGTCGCGGCCATGGTCTTGTGAATTTAAGAGACTAAATATGGGATGGGGTATTACTGTGCTAGGTGGAATATGTCTGGCTGTCCGTGAAGGCATCACTGTGACGTAGGAAGGGGCGTGGCTTCACTCGGTCGCCACATTGGAATGGAGATTGTCCTGTCTTGTTATGGAAAGCTCTGGAACTTTCCACGCTGTTTAAATTGAAATATATCTCGGCTGCGTCGCGGAGTTGAAACAGGGCGATCGAGCGAGAGGACAAACACTTTGTACTTCTTGAAAGGACTGGCTGCCGGGCGGTCAGAATGGGGAAAGACTACTACGACATTTTAGGCACGAAGAAAGGCGCCTCGGAGGACGAAATCAAGAAAGCTTATCGCAAGCAGGCGCTCCGATATCATCCCGACAAGAACAAGTCGCCGGACGCTGAGGAGAAATTTAAGGAAATCGCCGAAGCTTACGACGTGCTGAGCGACCCCAAGAAAAGGGACATTTACGATCGCTTTGGTGAAGAAGGTGAGTTTTTATTTTTTATTCGTAATCGGACACCAGCTTGAGATACCGATGATCTATTTTTTAAATAGCATGTGAAGTATGTTATGCTGATGGCACCGCAGGAAGATACTTTGGGAGGCAAAACTCGGCTCAGTTGGCCGTTAAAGTTGCCTTTGGGCCTGGAAAAGCGGGGCTCTTGAAGCTGGAAGTCTGTCGTTGTTTTTACTCGTTTTACCAAGACGTCTTAAAACGTAGTACGCAGGGGGCGGGGCCATTGAAGTATTGATGGTATCGATACCAGAGGGATCGATACCTGTTGTTTGATTCGATTAATATTTATACTTTTTGGGTATCACAGGTGTCAAACTCAAGGCCCCCCGCATCGTTTTACTACTACGCAGTAGCCTAGTGCAGTGGTTCTTAACCTTTTTTCAGTGATGTACCCCCTGTGAACATTTTTTTAATTCAAGTACCCCCTAATCAGAGCAAAGCATTGTTGGTTGAAAAAAAGGGATCAAGAAGTAAAATACAGCACTATGTCATCAGTTTCTGATTTATTAAATTGTATAACAGTGCAAAATATTGCTCATTTGTAGTGGTCTCTTGAACTATTTGGAAAGAAAGATATAAAAATAACTAAAAACTTGTTGAAAAATAAACAAGTGGTTCAATTATAAATAAAGAGTTCTACACATTGAAGTAATCATCAACTTAAAGTGCCCTCTTTGGGGAATGTAATAGAGATCCATCTGGATTCGTGAACGTAATTCTAAACATTTCTTCACAAAAAAAATAAATCTTTAACATCAATATTTATGGAACATGTCTACAAAAAATCTAGCTGTCAACACTGAATATTGCATTGTTGCATTTTTTTACACAGTTTATGAACTTACATTCATATTTGGTTGAAGTATTATATAATAAATATATTTATAAAGGATTTTTGAATTGTTGCTATTTTTAGAATATTTCGAAAAAATCTCACGTACCCCTTGGCATACCTTCAAGTACCCCCAGGGGTACGCATACCCCCGTTTGAGAACCACTGGCCTAGTGCAGTGGTTCTCAACCTTTTTTCAGTGATGTACCCCCTGTGAACATTTTTTTAATCCAAGTACCCCCTAATCAGAGCAAAGCATTTTTGGTTGAAAAAAAGGGATCAAGAAGTAAAATACAGCACTATGTCATCAGTTTCTGATTCATTAAATTGTATAACAGTGCAAAATATTGCTCATTTGTAGTGGTCTCTCTTGAACTATTTGGAAAGAAAGATATAAAAATAACTAGAAACTTGTTGAAAAATAAACAAGTGATTCAGTTATAAATAAAGATTTCTACACATAGAAGTCATCATCAACTTAAAGTGCCCTCTTTGGAATGTAATAGAGATCCATCTGGATTCGTGAACTTAATTCTAAACATTTCTTCACAAAAAAAAGAAATCTTTAACATCAATATTTATGGAACATGTCCACAAAAAATCTAGCTGTCAACACTAAATATTGCATTGTTGCATTTCTTTACACAGTTTATCAACTTACATTCATATTTGGTTGAAGTATTATATAATAAATATATTTTTAAAGGATTTTTGAATTGTTGCTATTTTTAGAATATTTCAAAAAAATCTCACGTACCCCTTGGCATACCTTCAAGTACCCCCAGGGGTACGCATACCCCCGTTTGAGAACCTTTTTGCAGTGATGTACCCCCTGTGAACATTTTTTTTTAATTTAAAGTACCCCCTAATCAGAGCAAAGCATTTTTGCTTGAAAAAAAGGGATCAAGAAGTAAAATACAGCACTATGTCATCAGTTTCTGATTCATTAAATTGTATAACAGTGCAAAATATTGCTCATTTGTAGTGGTCTCTCTTGAACTATTTGGAAAGAAAGATATAAAAATAACCAAAAACTTGTTGAAACATAAACAAGTGATTCAGTTACGGCGTGGCGCAGTGGTAGAGTGGCCGTGTGCAAACCGAGGGTCCCTGGTTCAATTCCCACCTAGTACCAACCTCGTCACGTCCGTTGTGTCCTGAGCAAGACACTTCACCCTTGCTCCTGATGGGTGCTGGTTAGCGCCTTGCATGGCAGCTCCCTCCATCAGTGTGTGAATGTGTGTGTGAATGGGTAAATGTGGAAGTAGTGTCAAAGCGCTTTGAGTACCTTAAAGGTAGAAAAGCGCTATACAAGTACAACCCATTTAAATAAAGATTTATACACATAGAAGTAATCATCAACTTAAAGTGCCCTCTTTGGAATGTAATAGAGATCCATCTGGATTCGTGAACTTAATTCTAAACATTTCTTCACAAAAAAATAAATCTTTAACATCAATATTTATGGAACATGGCCACAAAAAATCTAGCTGTCAACACTGAATATAGCATTGTTGCATTTCTTTTCACAGTTTATGAACTTAGATTCATATTTGGTTGAAGTTTTATATAATAAATATATTTATAAAGGATTTTTGAATTGTTGCTATTTTTAGAATATTTCTAAAAAATCTCACGTACCCCTTGACATACCTTCAAGTACCCCCAGGGGTACGCATACCCCCGTTTGAGAACCACTGGCCTAGTGCAGTGGTTATCAACCTTTTTCCAGTGATGTACCCCCTGTGAACATTTTTTTAATTCAAGTACCCCCTAATCAGAGCAAAGCATTTTTGGTTGAAAAAAAGGGATCAAGAAGTAAAATACAGCACTATGTCATCAGTTTCTGATTCATTAAATTGTATAACAGTGCAAAATATTGCTCATTTGTAGTGGTCTCTCTTGAACTATTTGGAAAGAAAGATATAAAAATAACTAAAAACTTGTTGAAAAATAAACAAGTGATTCAGTTATAAATAAAGATTTATACACATAGAAGTAATCATCAACTTAAAGTGCCCTCTTTGGAATGTAATAGAGATCCATCTGGATTCGTGAACTTAATTCTAAACATTTCTTCACAAAAAAAAGAAATCTTTAACATCAATATTTATGGAACATGTCTACAAAAAAATCTAGCTGTCAACACTGAATATTGCATTGTTGCATTTCTTTACACAGTTTATGAATTTACATTCATATTTGGTTGAAGTATTATGTAATAAATATATTTATAAAGGATTTTTGAATTATTGCTATTTTTAGAATATTTCTAAAATATCTCACGTACCCCTTGGCATACCTTCAAGTACCCCCAGGGGTACGCATACCCCTGTTTGAGAACCACTGGCCTAGTGCAGTGGTTCTCAACCTTTTTTCAGTGATGTACCCCCTGTGAACATTTTTTTAATTTAAAGTACCCCCTAATCAGAGCAAAGCATTTTTGGTTGAAAAAAAGGGATCAAGAAGTAAAATACAGCACTATGTCATCAGTTTCTGATTCATTAAATTGTATAACAGTGCAAAATATTGCTCATTTGTAGTGGTCTCTCTTGAACTATTTGGAAAGAAAGATATAAAAATAACTAAAAACTTGTTGAAAAATAAACAAGTGATTCAATTATAAATAAAGATGTCTACACATAGAAGTAATCATCAACTTAAAGTGCCCTCTTTGGGGAATGTAATAGAGATCCATCTGGATTCGTGAACTTAATTCTAAACATTTCTTCACAAAAAAAAGAAATCTTTAACATCAATATTTATGGAACATGTCCACAAAAAATCTATCTGTCAACACTGAATATTGAATTGTTGCATTTATTTTCACAGTTTATGAACTTACATTCATATTTGGTTGAAGTATTATATAATAAATATATTTATAAAGGATTTTTGAATTGTTGCTATTTTTAGAATATTTCTAAAAAAATCTCATGTACCCATTGGCATACCTTCAAGTACCCCCAGGGGTACGCATACCCCTGTTTGAGAACCACTGGCCTAGTGCAGTGGTTCTCAACCTTTTTTCAGTGATGTACCCCCTGTGAACATTTTTTTTTATTTAAAGTACCCCCTAATCAGAGCAAAGCATTTTTGGTTGAAAAAAAGGGATCAAGAGGTAAAATACAGCACTATGTCATCAGTTTCTGATTCATTAAATTGTATAACAGTGCAAAATATTGCTCATTTGTAGTGGTCTTTCTTGAACTATTTGGAAAGAAAGATATAACAATAACTAAAAACTTGTTGAAAAATAAACAAGTGATTCAATTATAAATAAAGATGTCTACACATAGAAGTAATCATCAACTTAAAGTGCCCTCTTTGGGGAATGTAATAGAGATCCATCTGGATTCATGAACTTCATTCTAAACATTTCTTCACAAAAAAAGAAATCTTTAACATCAATATTTATGGAACATGTCCACAAAAAATCTAGCTGTAAATGTTGTAAGCATTTCACCAATCTCGCGCACTTTGCAAATTATACGTCATTTCCATTGTGCGCAAGCAATTTGCATATCGCAAGACGAGATTTAAGACGAGATTTTGTGGATGGTTTAGTCAGTAACCCTACATTATTATATTTTATAAATAGTAAACCAAGTTGTGGTAGTAGTTTAGTCAGTAGTTCAGTCGTGGATGTACACTGTATAGTGGTTAGGGGTAGGGTTGGACTGATTTGAGGGCAATACTCAGTTATATTGTTCCGACTACAAATGAATAGATTTACATAAGTATTTAATAAATTATTTTGACACCAAAAACATGTATTTGCGCCCATTGATTTGCAAAATGTGTACCACACATTATTCAAATATATTGCTGGAAGCAATGTGCAAAAAGATTGCGCATTATCCAAATTTGCAAAATGCGGTTGCGCATTTTGCAAATTGCTCACATTGGTATTGTGCCTACAACATCAACACTGAATATTGCATTGTTGCATTTCTTTTCACAGTTTATGAACTTACATTCATATTTTGTTGAATTATTATTCAATAAATATATTTGACGCAGTGGAAGAGTGGCCGTGCGCAACCCGGGGGTCCCTGGTTTAATCCCCACCTAGTGCCAACCTCGTCACGTTCGTTGTGTCCTGAGCAAGACACTTCACCCTTGCTCCTGATGGGTGCTGGTTAGCGCCTTGCACGGCAGCTCCCTCCATCAGTGTGTGAATGTGTGTGTGAATGGGTAAATGTGGAAGTAGTGTCAAAGCGGTTTGAGTACCTTGAAGGTAGAAAAGCGCTATACAAGTACAACCCATTTATAATAATTTATAAAGGATTTTTGAATTGTTGCTATTTTTAGAATATTTAAAAAAAATCTCACGTATCCTTTGGCATACCTTCAAGTACACCCAGGGGTACGCGTACCCCCATTTGAGAACCACTGGCCTAGTGGGAAGAGTGTTGTGAGTTCAAACCCTGGCTGAGTCATTCCAAAGACTATTTCTGGTTGAAGTAATGTATTAGCCAGGTTGCAACAAGCTAGCTTCGCATGTAGCCTCACCCAACAGCTTGTGGGTGAGGCAGATTAGTGGATCTGCCTTTGCAAAACAGCCTAAGGCAGAATAGTAAAGTCAAAATCCTCATTGTCAGAAAATTTTAAATAAATATAACATTGTGCATCATTCGATTTGTAATAATACTTGAGACCACTGTATCACAAGTTTCATGTTATGTTATATGTATCTTTGCACACCTCAGATTTTCCCCCAGATTGCAAATATACTTGTGGCGGTGGGGATGTGGTCTATATCAGTGGTCCCCAACCACCGGCCCGATTGGTACCGGTCCGCAGAATTTTTTTTTTTAATTTTTATAAAAAATAAAAAAAAATAAAAAATTATTTTTATTAAATCAACATAAAAAACACAATATACACTTACAATTAGTGCACCAACCAAAAAAACCTCCCTTTTTCATGACAAAAACGTCCCTTTTTCATGACAAAGAATGTATACTTTTGACCCAGCAGATTTGGTCACATTGTCAGCAGACCCATAATAAATTCATAAAAAAACCAAACTTCATGAATGTTTTTTGTGAGCAACAAGTATGTGCTCCAATCACTCTATCACAAAAAAATAAGAGTTGTAGAAAATATTGTAAACTCAAGACAGACATGACATTATGTTCTTTACAGAAAATAACAGCAAACTTTCTGATCGCAACTGTATATAATAGTGTTTACTAGACGTGCAATGGTTTTACTTTTTTTTTTTTCAGTATATTTTGTGGGGGTAAAGAGAACAACATTTTTATTTAGTTTTTTTAAGCATATTTGGAAGTTAACATTTACTAAACAACACTTTCAAATGGGATATTATTATTTGTCTTCTTTAATTACTTGTATACATCAGTGCTTCTCACCAGTGGTTTGGCAAGTACTGACCCAGATTGTGGAGTTGTTGTTTTTTTTAAACCCAACTACTGTAGTTTATATTTAATAAAAGTACATTATAGTTAGAGCTGGGCGATATGGCCTTGTGCTAATATCTCTTTATTTTAAAGCCATATCACGATGCACGATATATATCTCAATATTTTGCCTTAGCCTTGAATGAACACTTGATACATATAATCACAGCAGTATGATGATTCTAGGTGTCTACATTACAACATTATTGTTCATACTGCATTAATATATGCTCATTTTAAACTTTCATGCAGAGAGGGAAATCACAACTAAGTCAATTTGTCAAAACTGTATTTATTTAACTTTATTAAGCAGTAGCACAAACATTCATGTCATTTCAAAACAGAAAGTGCAAGATTGTCAGACATTTTAAAACAAGCTATTAGTGCACTTTTGTGCATGATGTCACTAAGCTGACATATCAAAACAACACTAAATTAAAGTGCGCATATTGTACAGGAGGCAACTGCAATAGTTTAAAACAAATAAAGTGAATTTTTGTGCTTGATGTCACACAAGATATTTCAATAAGTGTCAAATAAAAATGAGCTGCGTAACAAGAAATCAAATAGTGTATGTCCTTTGCTATGCGGTAGGTTACTACGGACGTTATTAAATTATGTTGTTGACTATTTTTTTCATACGATCTGGAAATGGTTGCTTCGGCCTTTTGTGGGTATGACAATGAACGGAGATGTTGACATGCAGTTTCAAGCACTCTTCGTTCTCTAGTGGGGGACTTTTCAAATGATGCTACAAAGTAGCAGTAGGTGTTACTTTTTGTAACAAAGCTTTTGCCGCATACTTGTTTGACATCTTCCTGCTTGAAGCCAAACCACCGCCAGAAGATGGACCCCATGCTGTTTTTCTTGGGAATTAATTCTTCTTTCATTTGTTACCAGATTGGCACCTTCTGTCTCTCGTGTTACCACTCGCACCACTCTGCTAGCATCACAGCTAATGTTACCCATGCTCCTACCTCTCATGCGAGGGCGTATGATGCGACAGTATGTGACATATGTTAGAAGGTGCGCTTGTCTGTGAGAAGGAGACAGGAAAGAGTGAGAAGAGCCTGCAGTGTAATGCCTGCAGCTAAAAGCAACTGCGTGAGAACGTATACTCTAATATCACAATAGTCATTTTCTGTATCGCACAGAGACAAACCCGCAATATATCAAGTATATCGATATATTGCCCAACCCTAATTAAAGTGCAGTTTCATATAATTCAATCATATCATCACCCTGCTCTAGATGTGGGCTGGCCCTAATGCCGTTAACTTAATGCTAACGTACAATGGACCATCTTATTGACAGGCTAACGGATATTAGCAAGGCCAATCATAGGGTACATGTTGACAAACAGTAATTCACACTACAAATCAATACCTCTCCTTATGTTTGTTGGGTCGACCAGGCATGCGACCATCCGTAGCGCTTATGCTGACAAGCGATTCAGATGCACAATTTTCAATATAAAGCATTTAGGAGCATTTTTATGACATTTGAGATGTTTTTTTTTTAACTTATGGCCAAACGTGTGTAAACAATACGATATACAGTATATTCGTTTTATACAATATATTACTTAAATTTGTTTTCATGTAAAAATCCTCAGGTGTGGCGGCTTTTATTTTGTCGTGGCGGTGCGCCACAATCAATTACATGTAGGGTAAACCATGCCCTACATGTAATTGATGTGTTGTTAAGTTGCTGATCGATACATTTTTTGATTTAAAAATGTCTCATGTTTTACAAGAATTTAGGCCATGATCAAAAAAAGAAGACAACATTCAATGATCTGGAAAAACAAACCAAGTAACCTGTAACCTTCTCTAGTATTATTCTCCTAATGGTGGGAATGTGTGCTACACACATAGATGAGACATTGTGTAACCTTTGGGATGGACACTAATTTATGACAGCACTTGTGAAATCTGTCTACTGTTGCCGAAGTTATGTTACCATGGCAACACTGTCTCCTTCATAGAGACTCATAGTGGAAGAATGTAAGCGAAGGTGCAAAGGGCAATTCATATTTCAAAAAGATAAATGATCCAATTTTTTTTGCCACAGAAATGCTTGGATGTTCGGGTGCCGCCAGAAAACTTTTTTTTTAGTTGTGTCATGTGCCCTTTTGCAACAGCTACATCCTGATTTTACCATGATTAGATTGAGATAGGCACCAGCGACCCCAAAGGGAATAAGCGGTAGAAATGGATGGATTGATAGAAACAAAGCAATCAATGTCTAGTCAACCTAAAGTAAGTGCCTTCGGTTAACAAAATCAGTTTTGTGATCACTCGATAAAATATTTGAATACAACAGATCATCCGTTCATTTATATTTTTAGTTTGGCAAAATAAAGCATTCTCCTCTAAAAGAAGCGTTCTATTCCGGTCTTGTGACTTTGATATTGTCTTTGCAATCGGTATGTAGACATGTCTATTGACTCCTTGTGGATTATTACGGCAAAGATGAAAACTGTGATCAGATAGTAAAGTTTGAGTTAGAGTATGTGACTCAAAAATGTTATTATTTGAAATAATACTATAAGCGAGTCGGGCTGCAACAATTATTCATTAAAATTGATTTGATTTAATTAGAAAAAAACCTTGTTCTAAATTCTTCCTTCAATTAATCATTGATAATATACAGGGTGATTCACAAAGAATATGCCAAAATGACCACTCGGTATTTCAAAAATGAAAAACAATAAAAAAAAACCTACCTTGAACACATGTAGTACATAGCTTCGAGTATGTGTTTCAAGCTTTACAAGTACCACCACCGGCAGCACGAACAACATCAATACAATATGAAAATTCCTCTCTAAAGCGATCCACTGCGTTGATTGGAGGAGTCGCCATTTAGAGGTTAAATAAACACGTGGTCTTACTACAATTGAACCGTATTTTTCGGATTATAAATCGCTCCGTAGTATACGTTGCACCGGCCGAAAATGCATAATAAGGAAGGAAAAAAACATATATACGTCGCACTGGAGTAGAAGTCTCATTTTTTGAGGAAATTTATTTGATAAAATCCAACACCAAGAATAGACATTTGAAAGGCAATTTAAAATACATAAAGAATAGTGAACAACAGGCTGAATAAGTGTACGTTATATGACGCATAAATAACCAACTGAGAAGGTGCCTGGTATGTTAACATAACATATTATGGTAAGAGTCATTCAAATAACTATAACATGCTATACGTTTACCAAACAATCTGTCACTCCTAATCGCTAAATCTGATGAAATCTTCTTCCTCGATGTCGCTTCTAAACAACTCTGCCAACTCCAAAGGTATGCGCCGCTTCCTCTTGTCGTTTTCCGTTGCATATTTCATTACGTCCAGCTTGTAATCTGCAGTACATGATTTCTTTTTCGGTGCCATTTTTGTTTAGCCCTTCTCAGTTTTTATAAGTTAGCACCAACGATGAAATGATCCATCTTAATGGCTACGGCAGGAGCATATAGCAGTTAGCATTCCATGACCCACAATGCACTTCTGCAATGACCCTCCCCCGCCGAATTCTTCATGGTTGACGTGTATGTAACGATTGCTGACATTATCTTCGTCTCTTCCGCGAATGAGATGAATAATATTATTTGATATTTTACGGTAGTGTGTTAATAATTTCACACATAAGTCGCTCCGGAGTATATGTCGCACCCCCGGCCAAACTATGAAAAAAACTTCGCCTTATAGTCCGAAAAATACGGTACATGACCACATTGGTAAAACTTGGATAGCTCCTGTATCAAATGACCATTGATTCAGTCTATTACAATGCTTTAGAACTGAATAAATGCGTGATGATTTAGGCGTATTATTTTTTTAATCACCCTGTGACTAACTTTTAAAAAACGCACATAGTTTCTGCAGGACAGCCGCTACAGAGCGCTTCTAAGAGGGGTACGAGGATGCTGACGTACGGCAACATGATATTGAGATTTTAATTAGTGCAGTAACGTAACCGCAAGAGACAGAGTTTTTTTTCTCGCCGTCGTTGGGCATTTGAGTGACAGACATGTTTGCTAGTTAGAATTGTTGAGCGTCGCATTTTTTCGTCTCTCGCTTCAAGCAGATAGAAGGACGTCTCACCCTGAATTGCTCTCAGCACCTGAGAGCATTCATTTAACAGTATAACTAACTGAACGCAGTGAGCCCTCTTTTCAGTCATTCACAATCTTCGTCTCGGTGGGAGGAGAGCGACTTACCAAGGCTACAAACACAGGAAGCACAAACCGAGAGCTTAATGACTCGCAAGTGAGAAGTTCCACAAGGTGACATAAGTTAGGAGGAGAAAATATGAGTACAAAACCAAATGTCCTGTTATGGTAATATTTCAGCTTCAAAGCAGACCAGCAATAAAAACCATCAACACGGACATGAAAGATAGAGAATTCTGTGTTTACGTGGTGGCAACAACAAAAAACACAATGTTCGGCCTAGTTTTTCCAACTGGGAAAAAATACACTCTAAGATGTTTCGTTTTTATTTCAGTTAAAGTTTTGCTAGCAGAAAATGTTTTTTTAAAAGTTATTTACCTTCCAATTACAGTACAATGGTTTCTACAGTAATGAGAAATACAAATCTAGAGCCTTGTATATCCATCCATCCATCCATCTTCTTCCGTTTATCCGAGGTCGGGTCGCGGGGGCAACAGCCTAAGCAGGGAAACCCAGACTTCCCTTTCCCCAGCCACTTCGTCTAGCTCTTCCCGGGGGATCCCGAGGCGTTTCCAGGCCAGCCTTGTATATCATACTTGCATTATTATATTTATTATTATTATCATTATTATTATATATTATGGTTACATTACATCATCCACACTATAGTTTTTATTGATATTTTTTTCACTTTAAGAGCATGATGTAGACAAAAGCTCCGAGTCTGTCTGCTTAAAGCCTAATATTTTTTTAAAGTAAACTATTGCATATTGTTCTAAGGCATAGGTGTCAAACTCTGGCCCGCGTGTAAATTCATTTGGCCCTTGAGGCAATAATAAATTAACATTAGAACTGGCCCGCCGGTATTATAAAGTGGCGGGGCCGCTGTATCACCGCATTCAACGCTAATTCTCATATTTGCCAACCCTCATGATTTTTCCAGGAGAATCCCGAATTTCAGTGCCCCTCCCGAAAATGTCCCGGGGCAACTATTCTCCCGAATTTCCACCCGGAGAACAATATTGGGGGCGTGCCTTAAAAGTACTGCTTTTAGCATTCTCTACAACCTGTCGTCACGTCCGCTTTCCCTCCATACAAACAGCGTGCCGGCCCAGTCACGTAATATATGCGACTTCTATACACACACAAGTGAATGCAAGGCTTACTTGGTCAACAGCCATACAGGTCACACTGAGGGTGGCTGTATAAACAACTTTAACACTGTTACAAATATGCGCCACACTGTGAACTCACACCAAACAATAATGACAAACACATTTCGGGAGAACATACGCACCGTAACACAACATCAACTCAACAGAACAAATACTCAGAACCCATGGCAGCACTAACTCTTCCGGGACGCTACAATATATACCCCCGCTACCAACAAAACTCGATTTTGCATGTCACTATAAAGTTATATAAGCCTTGCTTGTTCAATATTCAACGCAAAACTTGTTTGGGTCCTTATTAAAAGGTTAAGTTGTTCAACTTTGGCCCGCGGCTTTGTTCAGTTTAGAATTTTGGCCCACTCTGTATTTGAGTTTGACACCCCTGTTCTAAGGTGTGACATAATAAGACAATAGTATGTTGATTGACAGTCTAAAAGTAACATGTCTTTCTTCACTTGTTATTTTTGCAGTTTTATGCATTCATATGTAAAAAAATAAAAATAAAAATTGCAATTTTGGAAAGCAAAATGGCAATTTGTTTTTTTTCTCAAAATCTTGTAGCCCTAGCAGAGTTATTTTTTATTTTTACTAACACGCACATTTTAAAAGTGAATGTTAATGAAAAATATAATAAAGGTTATGGCAAGCGGGTATATGTTAGTTTAAACTATTTCAATTATTTTCCCAAAAATCGCATTGAGGCTATTTAGTGTGTTTTATCCATTTGCTTAAAGAACTAATGGATAGATTACTGGATTACTAAAATAATGGATAGCTGCAACCCGAAAGACAAGTGTAACATTTTGCACTTCATCAGACTTTTGATCATTAACCATCATTTGTTTTCCTCTTTTTTTATGTAGGTCTTAAGGGTGGTGGGCCGTCAGGTGGCGGTGGCGGTGGCGGTGGCGGTCCAGGCAACTTCAGCTACTCCTTCCAAGGTGACCCACATGTGATCTTCTCCGAGTTTTTCGGTGGACGAAATCCTTTTGAGCAGTTCTTCGGCGGGCGCAATGGCATGGACGACAACATGGACGCTGATGACGCTTTTGGCCACTTTGGAATGGGCGGCAGCGGCTTCCCCCGCTCCTTCAGCTCCGGTATGGGAGGCTTCGGCGGCCACAGTAGCGTCGTGAAGAAGCATCAAGACCCCGCTGTCGTCCATGAGCTGCGTGTGAGCTTGGAGGAAGTGCTTTCTGGCTGCACAAAGAAAATGAAGATCAATCGCAAAAGGTTGAACTCTGATGGGCGAACTCTGAGAACAGAGAGTAAGATCCTGGAGGTGGAGATAAAGAAGGGATGGAAGGAAGGCACTAAAATCACATTTCCTAAGGAGGGGGATGAAACTCCAACAAACATTCCAGCGGATGTGGTCTTTCTGCTGAAGGACAAACCGCATGCAGTGTTCAAGCGTGACAACTCAGACATCATTTACGTTGCCAAGATCACACTCCGAGATGTGAGTTGAAATGCTGCTCCCAATTACGTCTGAATACCTCTTTTTAAAAAAAATGATTGATTATTGTTTAAATGTTGTTTCTGTCCAATTAGGCGTTGTGTGGCTCCACAATCAACGTACCCACCCTGGAAGGCAAAGTGGTCCCAGTGACGACAACACAGGTGGTGCAGCCTGGGATGAAGCGGCGCATTAGCGGTGAGGGATTGCCTTATCCCAAGCGCCCTGACCGCCGAGGGGACCTGATCGTGGAATATGATGTCAAGTTCCCGGATAGGCTTAGTCACAGCGCTCGGGACACCTTGGCCCAGGTTCTCCCTCGTTCGTAAACAAGTCATACTGGACTCAAAAATTCCCTTTAATTACTCCTTAAGATGCCAATTGTATGTTATTTCTTTGTCTTGGAGTTGAGTCTTGGGATGCTAAAACCTGCTCACCCATATTGTAAATGCCACAATGGAAACCATTACCGTAACAGATTGTAAATATAACCAATATGGTTTGGTGTTTAGTTTTATTATTGAGATTATATTTTGATGATATATATGAGTATATATACTTGTTTAGGGGGCTGTTACAAAAACATTGTATTAACAACAATAAAATATTCAATACACCATGAAAACATGCGATCTTCGGCTCAATTGAATGACCTTTCTATAGGCATAAGCAATTAAATTAGCTAAATGAAAATTAAACAATGAATGTCCAGCAACTTTTTGTATCTTAACGCTAAGAAAACAGGTATGCTGATTATCGGTCCTGCTCGACACAGGCACCTATATAATAATACCACCTTAACATTTGATCACCAAACAATTACACAAAGCGATTCGGTAAAGATTCTCTGTATTATCTTTGACCCAACTCTCATTTGAGTCATACATTAAAAGTGTTACTAAAACAGCCTTCTTTCATCTGCGTAATATCGCTAAACGCCGTCCCAATTTATCCACCACTGACGCTGAGATCATTATTCATGCATTTGTTACATCTTGTCTATATTGCTGCAACACATTATTTTCGGGTCTCCCTATGTCTAGCATTAGAAGGTTACAGTATGTACAAAATGCGGCTGCTAGACTTGACAAGAACAAGAAAGTTTGATCAGATTACGCCTATACTGGCTCACCTGCACTGGCTTCCTGTCCACTTAAGATCGGGATTTAAGGTTTTGCTACTTACGTATAAATTGTATTAATTGTATTGTGCCAGAAATCTGCGTTCAAAAAACTCCAGCTAATTAGTGATTCCCAGAGTCCAAAAAAAGGTCTGCTGGTCCCTTTTCACCACAACAGACCGACACAGGGTCCGCATCACTGCAGACGCCGCACCGATCCACCTTTCGATCTCATCCACACTCGTGAACAAGACACTGAAGTACTTGAACTCCTTTTCTGGACGAGTACCATGGTCTTGGACTTGAAAGTCCTGATTCTCATCCCAGTGGCTTCATACTCTGCTGCGAACCGATCCAGTGAGAGATGAAGATCCTGGCCAGATGAAGCAAGCAGGACCACATCAGCCGCAAAGACCTAATTCTGCAAAACATATATACGTGTGTGTATATATATATATATATATATATACGTTTACGCTTAGGTTGATTGGCAACACTAAAATGGTCCCTAGTGTGTGAATGTTGTCTTGTCTATCTGTGTTGGCCCTGCGACTGGCGACTTGTCCAGGGTGTACACCGCCTTCCGCCCGATTGCAGCTGAGATAAGCACCAGCGCCCCCCGCGACCCCAAAGGGAATAAGCGGTAGTAAATGGATGGATGGAGGTTTACGCTTTGGGCCCCCTTGCACTAGAACATTTGGAGCTCCAAAAAACATCCTGCTGTGCATACTATGATGCAAACAAAAAGCCTGAAAAGTACTGATTCGTACCAAATTGTGCCAATTGAGAACAGAATTCATCTCGAGGAAGACTAAAGATGACATTCCTTACACACGACCTTACGGATCCCCAACTGAACAAACACTTTACAATGTGGTGGTTCAGGAATTCTAAAAAGCCACACCTATTATTTATTCATAATAATTACACAGTACAGGAGCTGTGAGTTCAAGCAATACGCTATTCATAAAATGCTGTGAGTGTAGAGGAAGACTTGACAGTGGATTATTAATAGTCTTTAACTACAGAGGGGTAAAAGGTTGGAAAAAAGAAGAATAAGAAACAAGGTTTGAATGAAAAAAGATTATATAGAAGAAAGAATACATCGTCAAATAGAAGATCTAAAACTTTTGCTATATACACAAAATACCTATTCCTCTCAAATATTGCTCACAAATATGTCTAAACCTGTGTTAGTGAGTATTTTCTTCTTTGCCAAGATAATCCATCCCACCTCACAGGTGTGGCATACCAAGATGCATATTAAACAGCATGATTATTGCACAGGTGTGCTTTAGTCTGCCTAAAATAAAAGGCCACTCTGAAATGTGCAGTTTTATCACACAGCACAATGCCACGGATGTCGCAAGTTTTGAGGAAGCGTGCAGTTGGCATGCTGACTGCAAGAATGTCCACCAGAGTTTTTGCCCGTGAACTGAATGTTCATTTCTCTACCATAAGTCGTCCCCAAAGGTGTTTCAGAAAATTTGGCAGTACATCCACCCGGCCTCGCAACCGCAGACCACGTGTAACCAAACCAGCCCAGGACCTCCGCATCCAGCAGGTGCACCTACAAGATCGTCTGAGACTAGCCAACCGGACAGCTGCTGCAACAATTGGTTTGCATAACCAAAACACTTTTGCACAAAATGTGAGAAACCGTCTCAGGGAATCTCATCTGCATGCTTGTCATCCTAATCGTGGTTTCGACCTGACTGCGGTTGGTCGTCGTAACCGACTTGATGTGGCAAATGCTCAAATTCGATAGCGTCTGGCACGTTGGGGAGGTGTTCTCTTCACAGACAGCGTGTGGGGTGTCGTGTGGGAGAGCAGTTTGCTGATGTCAACGTTGTGAATCGAGTGGCCCGTGGTGGGGGTGGTGTTATGGTATGGGCAGGCGTATGTTATGGACAGCGAATGCTCGTGCATTTTATTGATGGCATTTAGAAGGCACAGAGATACCCTGACGAGATCCTGTGGCCCATTCTTGTGCCGTTCACCAGAGACCATCACCTCATGTTGCAGTATGACATTGCATGGCCCCATGTTGCGAGGATCTGTACACGATTCCTGGAAGCTGAAAACATCCCAGTTCTTGCACGAACAGCATACTCAGGGGAAATTTCACCCATTGAGCATGTTTGGGATGCTGTGGGTCGGCGTATACGACAGTGTTGGTTGCATTATAATCAAATAAGTTGAATATAAATATGAAATTTGTTATTTACTTGCCTGTTTGTATCCATAATTCATTTATACCTAATAACAGGAATAAAGAAAACTTCACCTGCAGTGTCCAGTATCCACTATTTATTTTACAGTCACATTGGATGATTTTTATTTGCTAAAAAAAATTATGAAATCGATTTCAACCCACTAAATTGTTTCGGATCTAATCGTAAAAAAAAATTTGATCGTTCCTGAATCGTATCCGCAACCACAAATATCGAATCGAATTGATGTTCAAATAAATCGTCTCCATATGGGAGACTGGTTGACAACCAGCATCCCATACGGCGCCACACACGCTGTCTGCCATCTGCCCTGAAAAGTGAAACCAGGATATCGAAAGTAAGCATTTGCCCACTTAAGTCGGTTACGACAACAAACTACAGTCAGGTCAAGACCCCGATGAGGACGACAAACCTGCAGATGAGCTTCTCTGATACGGTTTCTCACAGTATGTGCAGAAATTGTTTGATTATGCAAACCAATTGTTGCAGCAGCTGTCCGGGTGGCTGGTTTCAGACGATCATGAAGGTGCACCTGCAGCACGATCTGCAGTTGTGATGACGGTTGGATGTACTGCCAAATTTTAGTAGACATTCGTGCTGTCAGCATGCCATCTGTGGCATTGTGCTGTGTGATAAAAATACACATTTCAGAGTTGTTGTTTTTTTGTGGGCATCTTAAGGCACAGCTGTGCAACAATGTTTAATCAGCATCTTGATATGCCACACCTTTGAGGTGGGATGAATTATCTTGGCAAAGAAGAAATGCCCACTAATACATATTTAGACACATTTGTGAACAATATTTTAGAGGAATAGATATTTTGTGCATCTAGTAAAAGTTTTACCGTAGATCTTTTGAAAAATGGGAGCAAAAACAAAAGTTTTGCGATTATATTTTTGTTTTGTATATATACATACCATACTATACCACACCAACTTTATATATACACGAACAATGTATGTACAATATGTATTATTCAGTTCTGAAGTTAGTGTAATGATATAAATCCATCCATTTTTTCTACCACTTGTCCTTTTCAGGGTCACGGGGGGTGCTGAAGCCTATTTCAGCTGCATATATGTATATATATATATATTTATGTATATATTTAATGTCATTAGATAAAGCATCTAAATAAATATATCAAAATCAATGTAGTTTAAGGCAAAATACTTCTGTTTTCTATTACTGTTTAATCAAACTTTGTATGCTGTCTCGTTCAGAGAGCCAGTCTGCTTGTGTTAATCAATTTTACACAGCTGGTTTTACAGGTCATCGGCGGTCAGAATTATTTAGTTCTGCATATTAATTTCATACCAAATTGGGGAGCGAAGTTTGCCAAACATGTAAGAATACAGTGCAACCTGCGATTTCCAAGGGTTACACATATGGACACTCACACACAAATATACGCGTTACAACACTTTTTTGATTTTGACGTAACAACAATCATTTGTACGAAAATAAAGAAAGAGGGATTTGGAATATTAACAGGAACAGAGAGACTACAGTTTACATCAATTAAAGCAAGTTTTAGCAAAGAGTGAACACCACGTTACTAACTGTTGACACTGATCAGACCCCGACGACACCGCAATACAAAGTATTGCACACAATAACAATACATACAAAGTTGTAGTGTGTTGAGCTCAAAGGACCACAATATATGTAAATAAGAATGGGTAACAATATTTCATGCTACTGAGTAACAAAAACTATTAACGTACCAGATATTCATTAAACAAAGTGTCTGGATCTTCTTTGAGATAGACAACAAGGCTTCTCAGGATGCACTCCCTCCTGATGTCAATGTTGTCACACTAAAGCAGGGGTGAAAAATCAAAACAGAATTTAGCTAAATACTGGTGGAACAGGGGGGGGGGGCAAGTTGATGAGACTAAAGAAAATTAGATAAACCAATACAGCTTCTGAAGACTAGAGCATAGCATCTTTGACACATTTCTGAGTAGGGCACACAACCATAAAGTAAGTATAAATAAGAATATATATAAATATACATATATATATATATATGTATATATATGTATATATATATATATATACACACACATATGTACATATATATATATGTATATATATATATATATACGCACACATACACACATATATACATATATATATACACATATATATATTGGGGCCGCAACTAACGATTAATTTGATAATTGATTAATCTATGTTGATTAATCGATTAATAATCGGATAAAAGAGACAAACTACATTTCTAACATTTCCAATACTTTATTTAAAAAAACAGCATACTGGCACCATGTCCTTTCGACTTGCCAAATAAAACATGGCAAGTGTTACAAAAATGTTGTTTTTTTTTTTATAAAGTGCACCATTGTCCTGCACAATAGCAATAATTTTGCTTAGGGGAATTTCAAACCTGGCTACTACCTATTCCAACCATTCTGCAATGTTGGATGCTGAATGTCTTTCCTCTAGTGGCATGGTGGTAAGGGAGATTAACTTCATATTCCCTTTGTCTCCAATGTAGTGGCATGTATTGCCAAGGTAGGCTACACTTGTCCAAACATCAGTAGTGAGAGCAATTTAACTCTGGGTAGGATTTATGTCGGTCTACACTGCATGGAATGTCTGCTAGTACTTCCTCTCCATTAGTTTTGGTAAAATGAGAGAGAAAGAGGTCCTTGATTACATTTGGCCTAATAAGACCCAGGACAGCTGAGTGGTTAACACTGTTGACCATCAAGCAAGGGGAACTGGGTTCAAATCTCAGTAAGGGCTCAGTGTTTCTTTTTCAGTAGTGAGACAGGTGCTCAATTAACTAGGAAAGCTATTGTTTTGTATCATAGTTTACTGAGACAGGTTATCAATTGAATATGTCATTGGGGCCCGAAATCTGTTCATAAGAAGACCAAGAATAGCTGAATGGTTAAACAGCTAGCTCCCAATCAAAGGGTCCTGGGTTCAATCCCAGTCAGGTCGATCGGCTTGCCAAGCCAAAGAATGCAGGAGTGGGGACGCCGGACAATGTGGGGGTGTATCACCTCCCCCACACAAAGTAAAGCTAAGTGGTAGCTGGTTAATTAACTTATAGTTAAAAAGGTAAGTATGGGTAATAATAATAACAAATAGTCTATAGTCCAAAAGTCTAAGGGTAACCTCGGGGTTTAGCTCCTCCTGTGTGCTGAGGCTAAAGTTGGTAAGTGTACCATCGGTAATTCCTGGCTAGGATGGGTGGGAATAGGAACATGAATAATTAATCATTGTGAGTGTTGACCAATCAGCTCTCCTCGGTCTGACCGCCATAGCTATGCCTAACTGATTAGATTTGCATAGGACAGTGGACAGCTCATCAGTTAGTGACTCTTGAACTTGTAGTTTATGATGCTGAAATGCATCGGAAACTAAAGCTTTTTTGACAGGACTAGATACTGTACTTAAAGGCCTACTGAAATGAGATGTTCTTATTTAAACGGGGATAGCAGGTCCATTTTATGTGTCATACTTGATCATTTCACGATATTGTCATATTTTTGCTGAAAGGATTTAGTAGAGAACATCGAGGATAAAGTTCGCAACTTTAGGTTTCTAGTAAAAAACCTTGCCTGTACCGGAAGTAGCAGACGATGTGTGCGTGACGTCACTGGTTGTAGGGCTACTCACATCTGAACATTGTTTACAATCATAGCCAGCAGCAGCTAGAGCTATTCGGACCGAGAGAGCGACAATTTCCCCATTAATTTGAGCGAGGATGAAAGATTCATGGATGAGGAAATTTAGAGTGAAGGCCTAGAAAAAAAAAAAAGGAGTGGGCAGTTTACACATTTACTAGGATAATTCTGGGAAATCCCTTATCTGCCTATTGTGTTGCTAGTGTTTTAGTGAGTTAAATAGTACCTTAAAGTCGGAGGTGTGTGGCCACGGGTGTTTTGACGCCAGAGTCTCTGAGAGAAGTCACGGCAGCTGCAGGAGGACGCTGGCTCCACTGACCTCCGGTAAGAGGTGACTTATTTCCACAATTTTCTCACCGAAAACTGCCGGTCGACATGTAGTCAGGATCCATGTTCACTTGACCGCTGTGATCCATAGTAAAGCTTCACCTCCGGGAATTTTAAACAAGGAAACACCGTGTGTTTGTGTGGCTAAAGGCTAAAAGCTTCCCATCTTCATCTTTCTACTTTCACGTCTCCATTATTAATTGGACAAATTGCAAAACATTCAGCAACGCAGATGTCCAAAATACTGTGTAATTGCGTGATGAAAAGAGACGACTTTTAGCCATAAATGATGCTGGGCTAATATGTCCCCTCCAACCAATAACGTCACAAACACGCGTCATCATTCCGCGACTATTTTAACAGGAAACTCCGCGGGAAATTTAAAATTGTAATTTAGTAAACTTAAGCGGCCGTATTGGCATGTGTTGCAATGTTAATATTTCATCATTGATATATAAACTATCAGACTGCGTGGTCGGTAGTAGTGGCTTTCAGTAGGCCTTTAATATGTAGTGAAATTCAGAAAGAATGTCATCAATAACTGACTTTAGAATATGAACAATATTTTCTAACTTCAATAAAATGCAAGCAATTTCCTGTTCAATAGATATTTGCAGGTTCAATTATGTTGCATCATCACAACTACATGTAAGTGTTTCAAATTCATGACCTGTATCGACAGACTCTATTGGCCCAGCTTCAGATTTGTCTGACTCCTGCACCTCACCTCTTGGGCTGACAACATTAGCTTTAAAATGTATCGATGAATGTTGGTTGTGTTTCCTATTTTTGTGTGTGTTAAATGTAGCGTATACATTTGTTTTAAATGAGCAATCTAAAAACATACATGGAACCGTTTCATTACGCCTCAGATGTTGATTTATGTGTTGAAAATAATCAATTTCTGTTGTTAGGTCTTTGCATGTGCACACATGACACTTGAATGTAGCTACTTCTGCTGTTTTGGGAGTTTGCGGTTTACCATGAATTTTGTATGTATGGTTTAGTAACTGGGCTTCACGGTGGCAGAGGGGTTAGTGTGTCTGCCTCACAATACGAAGGTCCTGCAGTCCTGGGTTCAAATCCAGGCTCGGGATCTTTCTGTGTGGAGTTTGCATGTCCTCCCCGTGAATGCGTGGGTTCCCTCCGGGTACTCTGGCTTCCTCCCACTTCCAAAGACATGCACCTGGGGATAGGTTGATTGGCAACACTAAATTGGCCCTAGTGTGTGAATGTGAGTGGGAATGTTGTCTGTCTATCTGTGTTGGCCCCGCGATGAGGTGGTGACGTGTCCAGGGTGTACCCCGCCTTCCGCCCGATTGTTGCTGAAGATAGGCGCCAGCGCCCCCCGCAACCCCAAAAAGGGAATAAGCGGTAGAAAATGGATGGGTTTAGTAACTTACTCCATGGGCAATCTGTATATGGACATGGATAGTGATAACTGCCCCTTAAAGGCCTACTGAAATGAGATTTTCTTATTCAAACCGGGATAGCAGGTCCATTCTATGTGTCATACTTGATCATTTCGCGATATTGCCATATTTTTGCTGGAAAGATTTAGTAGAGAACATCGAGGATAAAGTTCGCACCTTTTGGTCGCTAATAAAAAAGCCTTGCCTGTACCGGAAGTAGCAGACGATGTGTGCGTGACGTCACGGGTTGTGGAGCTCCTCACATCTGAACATTGTTTATAATCATAGCCTCCAGCAGCGAGAGCTATTCGGACCGAGAAAGCAACGATTTCCCCATTAATTTGAGCGAGGATGAAAGATTTGTGGATGAGGAAAGTTAGAGTGAAGCACTAGAAAAATAAAGGCGACGGCAGTGGGAGCGATTCAGATGTTATTACACACATTTACGAGGATAATTCTGGAAAATCCCTTATCTGCTTATTCTGTTACTAGTGTTTTAGTGAGATTATAAAGTCCTACCTGAAAGTCGGAGGGCTGCGGTGACTGCCAGTGTCTCTGAGGGAAGCCATATGGAGGAGCCAAGAAAGTCACAGCTGCCTTTTTGACAGCTGCTGCAGGAGGACGCAAACTCCGCTCAACTTTCCGGTAAGAGCCGACTTAATATCACAATTTTCTCATCCAAAAACTTGCTGGTTGACATGTGGTAGAGAAACATGTTCGCTTGACCGCTTTGTTCCGTGTTAAAGCTTCACAACAAACAAAGAACACCGACTGTGTTTTGGTTGCTATAGGCAGCTGCAATCCACCGCTTTCCACCAACAGCATTGTTCTTTATAGTCTCCATTATTAATTGAACAAATTGCAAAAAATTCAGCAGCACAGATGGAAAAAAATCGATTCGAATTTGAAACGCGATTCTCACATTGTGTGATTCGGAATCGATTCTCATTTTTAGAAAAATCCAATTTTTTTAATTTAATTTTTTTTTATCAATCCAACAAAACAATACACAGCAATACCACAACAATGCAATCCAATTCCAAAACCAAACCGGACCCAGCAACACTCAGAACTGCAATAAACAGAGCAATTGAGGAAAGACACAAACACGACACAGAACAAACCAAAAGTAGTGAAACAAAAATGAATATTATCAACAAAAGTATCAATATTAGTTATAATTTCAGCATAGCAGTGATTAAAAATCCCTCACTGACATTACCATTAAACATTTATAAAAATTAAAAAAAAAGAACAATAGTGTCACAGTGGCTTACACTTGCATCGCATCTCATAAGCTTGACAACACACTGTGTCCAATGTTTTCACAAAGATAAAATAAGTCATATTTTTGGTTCGTTTAATAGTTAAAACAAATTTAAATTATTGCAATCAGTTGATAAAACATTGTCCTTTACAATTATAAAAGCTTTTTACAAAAATCTACTACTCTGCTTGCATGTCAGCAGACTGTGGTAGTTCCTGCTGAAATCATATGTATTGAATGAGTAAAGCAGGGTTCGGGAACCTTTTTGGCTGAGAGAGCCATGAAAGCCAAATATTTCAAGATGTATTTCCATGAGAGCCATATAATATTTTTTAACACTGAATACAACGAAATGTGTGCATTTTTAAGTAAGACCAACATTTTAAGAGTATAATAAGTATCTTATTCTTTTCAGTAACATTGTTATTGTAAAAGTTAACCAATAATAAATATAATACTTCTTTCCATTAATGCAACATCTTGAACAGGTGCGATAGAAAACAGAGGGTTGGATTAAAATGCATGAGAATGTTTTATAATTTGAACGTTATTTTTAACACTGTGATTACCAGCCGAAATATTAATTACTTATCATGTTAAGCAATGTCAGCTAAGATTTATCTGAGAGCCAGATGCAGTCATCAAAAGAGCCACATCTGGCTCTAGAGCCATTCGTTCCCTACCCCTGGAATAGAGAGTCCTTTTAAATCGGGAAAAGAATCGTTTTTGAATCGAGAATCCTGTTGAATTGAAAAAAAAAAAATCGATTTTGAATCGAATCGTGACCCCAAGAATCGATGTTGAATCGAATCGTGGGACACCCAAAGATTTGCAGCCCTAGTCACAAGTATTTTTTTTCTCCTGTATCACTTCCTGTCTCGCGCTCTTATTTTGTTTCCACATCCTGTTCATGCAGCAGAGCATAATGGAAGTGAAACATTTTATAAAAGAGGGAGTTTTTGTTTGATATTTCTTTTTTTGGGGTGTGTATGTGTGTTCTTTTATTTAGAATAATAAAAAAAAGTTTTCATACATTTATTTGTGTAGAAAGTGAAATGGCCATAATTACAACACACTTTTTCTTAATGAATAACACAACATTTACAAGGAGTAGAGGTCATGAAAACAATGACTTTTCCTTTAAAAAAAAAAAAAAATCAAATTTGCCCTTGGCAGACACGAAAAGGTTGCAAACGGCCCTTTGGAAAACTACTACTAATAATCTTGTGATGAAATGATTTTGTAACTAGAGCGCTCGAGGCATGAGGGCCCATGTTTGCTACTTCCGTTTTGCTCTTACTTCTGGTTTTTGGAGTCTTCGGGCTTTATAGAACCAGAATCTTTGACATTTTGAAACTTAAAGGCCTACTGAAATGAGATTTTCTTATTTAAACGGGAATAACAGGTCCATTCTATGTGTCATACTTGATCATTTCGCGATATTGCCATATTTTTGCTGAAAGGATTTAGTAGAGAACATCGACGATAAAGATCGCAACTTTTGGTCGCTACTAGAAAAGCCCGGCCTTTACCAGAAGTATGTGCGCGTGATGTCACAAGTTGCAGGGCTCCACACATATTCTCATTGTTTTTAATGGGAGCCACCAGCGATAAGAGCAATCCGGACAGAGAAAGCGACAATTTCCCCATTAATTTGAGCGAGGATGAAAGATTTGTGAATTAGGATATTGATAGTGAAGGACTGGAAAAAAAAAAGAAAAAAAAAGTGGCGGCAGTGTGAGCGTTTCAGATGTAATTAGACACATTTACTAGGATAATTCTGGAAGATCCCTTATCTGCTTATTGTTTTAATAGCGTTTTAATGAGATTTTAAAGATTATAAAGACATACCTCGGGCGGCATAGCTCGGTTGGTAGAGTGGCCGTGCCAGCAACTTGAGGGTTGCAGGTTCGATTCCCGCTTCCGCCACCCTAGTCACTGCCGTTGTGTCCTTGGGCAAGGCACTTTACCCACCTGCTCCCAGTGCCACCCACACTGGTTTAAATGTAACTTAGATATTGGGTTTCACTATGTAAAGCGCTTTGAGTCACTAGAGAAAAGCGCTATATAAATATAATTCACTTCACTTCACTACCTCGAGGTTGGATGGCTGCGGTGAACACGAAGTGTCTCAGAGAGAAGCCGAGGAGCCAAGCTCACAGCTGACTTTTAAACAGCTGCTGCAGGACGACGAATAATCCAATGATGTCACCGGTAAGATATATATATATATATATATCACAATTTCCCCATCCAAAAACATGCTGGTTGACGTAGAGAAAACATGTTCGCTTGACCGCTCCGCTTCACAACAAACAAAGAAACACCGGCTGTGTCTCGGTGCTAAAGACAGCTGCAATCCACCGCTTTCCACCAACAGCATTCTTCTTTATAGTCTTCATTATTGAATGAACAAATTGCAAAAGATTCAGCAACACAGATGTCCAAAATACTGTGCAATTATGCGGTTAAAGCAGACGACTTTTAGCCGCGAGTGGTGCAGCCCTAATATTTCCTGACATTCCGTGACGTTACACGTACGCATCATCATTACGCGACGTTTTCAACAAGAAACTCGCGGGAAAATTAAAATTGCCAGTTAGTAAACTAAAAAGGACGTATTGGCATGTGTTGCAATGTTAATATTTCATCATTGATGTATAAAGTATCAGACTGCGTGGTCGGTAGTAGTGAGTTTCAGTAGGCCTTTAAGATGGACAATTTCTGACTTCGCTTCGGAGTTCAGCAGTCAAAATAAGACCATGGACGGAGGCAACTAAATTTTTGCCGGATGATTATGAACTGTTTGGAGGGAATGAGTGACGTTCTCAGACTTACATTGAGTAACTTTCTAATAAAAAGATCTATGTTTAGAAACAATGCTTTCCACTATGCCTATGCTCTAATTTTAGGCAAAGACAATGTGACTCTCTGGTAGCCACTGTCGGGTAGAAAAAAAAAAAAAACCCCAAAAAACACGTGGCAAAAAAGCCGGAAAGTGTTTTTGTATGAATGATCTAAAAGAAAGTATTTTCTGAGAACAAGCGCTGACACCCGTGATCCAGTCAGCAGACTGCTGTTTGATGCCTTAGGTGCACAGACACGAATCCTGCTGCGGAAACAATAACAGCACACACTCCGCTAAACACACATGCTACTGCGCACTAGCAGCGGAAAACACAATCCGGGCTCTGTGGCGTTCCTTTAAGGCACGCATTCCTACGGTACTGCGTCAAGTGACGGATGTACTCCGACTATATACTTAGTTTCACGGTTTGTGTCGGATATAGGATGGCGATTCTTCACGTTGTCGTGTTTTGCTGCTTCTCAGGTGAGTTTGCATTTCTGGATATATCAATTTTTAATGTTGAATTGTAATTGAATTATAATGTTAAATACCTGTACTGCTCGAGGCCTGCCAGAAGTGTTTTAAAAGTGATCATATTAGGGCAGGGGTCACCGACCTTTTTGAAACCAAGAGCTACTTCTTGGGTACTGATTAATGCGAAGGGCTACCAGTTTGATACACACTTAAATGAATTGCCAGAAATAGCCAATTTGCTCAATTTACCTTTAATAAATAAATCCAAATATATATTTATATATAAAAAAATGGGTATTTCTGTCTGTCATTCCGTCGTACATTTTTTTCCCTTTTACGGAAGGTTTTTTGTAAGGAATAAATGATGAAAAAAAACACTTAAATGAACGGTTTAAAAGAGGAGAAAACGCGAAAAAAATTACAATCAAATTTTGAAACACAGTTTATCTTCAATTTAGACTCTGTAAAATTCAAAATTCAACCGAAAAAAATGAAGAGAAAAACTAGCTAATTTGAATGTTTTTGAAAAAATAAAAAATAGTAATTTATGGCACATCTTTAGTAATTTTTCCTCCATCCATCCATCCATCATTTTCCGCTTATCCGAGGTCGGGTCGAGGGGGCAGCAGCCTAAGCAGGGAAGTTCAGACTTCCCTCTCACCTTGTCACCCTTTCCCCAGCCACTTCGTCTAGCTCTTCCCGGGGGATCCCGAGGCGTTCCCAGGCCAGCCGGGAGACATAGTCTTCCCAACGTGTCCTGGGTCTTCCCCGTGGCCTCCTACCGGCTGGACGTGCCCTAAACACCTCCCTCGGGAGGCGTTCGGGTGGCATCCTGACCAGATGCCCGAACCACCTCATCTGGCTCCTCTCGATGTGAAGGAGCAGCGGCTTTACTTTGAGTTCCTCCCGGATGGCAGAGCTTCTCACCCTATCTCTAAGGGAGAGCCCCGCCACCCGGCGGAGGAAACTCATTTCGTCCGCTTGTACCCGTGATCTTATCTTTTCGGTCATGACCCAAAGCTCATGACCATAGGTGAGGATGGGAACATAGATCGATCGGTAAATTGATAGCTTTGCCTTCCGGCTCAGCTCCTTCTTCCCCACAACGGATCGATACAACGTTCGCATTACTGAAGAAGCCGCACCGATCCGCCTGTCGATCTCACGATCCACTCTTCCCCCACTCGTGAACAAGACTCCTAGGTACTTGAACTCCTCCACTTGGGGCAGGGTCTCCTCCCCAACTCGGAGATGGCACTCCACCCTTTTCCAGGCGAGAACCATGGACTCGGACTTTGAGGTGCTGATTCTCATTCCGGTCGCTTCACACTCGGCTGCGAACCGATCCAGCGAGAGCTGAAGATCTCGGCCAGATGAAGCCATCAGGACCACATCATCTGCAAAAAGCAGAGACCCAATCCCGCGGCCACCAAACCGGAACCCCTCAACGCCTTGGCTGCGCCTAGAAATTATGTCCATAAAAGTTATGAACAGAATCTGTGACAAAGGGCAGCCTTGGCGGAGTCCAACCCTCACTGGAAACGTGTCCGACTTACTGCCAGCAATGCGGACCAAGCTTTGACACTGATCATGCAGGGAGCGGACCGCCACAATAAGACAGTCCGGTACCCCATACTCTCTGAGCACTCCCCACAGGACTTCCCGAGGGACACGGTCGAATGCCTTCTTCAAGTCCACAAAGCACATGTAGACTGGTTGGGCAAACTCCCATGCACCCTCAAGAACCCTGCCGAGAGTATAGAGCTGGTCCACAGTTCCACGACCAGGACGAAAACCACACTGTTCCTCCTGGATCCAAGGTTCGACTATCCGGCGTAGCCTCCTCTCCAGTACACCTGAATAAACCTTGCCGGGAAGGCTGAGGAGTGTGATCCCACGATAGTTGGAACACACCCTCCGGTCCCCCTTCTTAAAGAGAGGGACCACCACCCCGGTCTGCCAATCCAGAGGTACCGCCCCCGATGTCCACGCGATGCTGCAGCGTCTTGTCAACCAAGACAGCCCCACAGCATCCTGGTGCCAAGTGCACATATGGACACCCTTATGTTTGCACATGGTGTTTGTTATGGACAATCCGTGACAAGCACAAAAGTCCAGTAACAAAACACCACTCGGGTTTAGATCCGGGCGACCGTTCTTCCCAATCACGCCTCTCCAGGTTTCACTGTCGTTGCCAACGTGAGCGTTGAAGTCCCCCAGTAGGACAAGGGAATCACCCAGGGGAGCACTTTCCAGTACTCCCTCGAGTGTACCCAAAAAGGGTGGGTACTCTGAACTGCTGCTTGGTGCGTAAGCACAAACAACATTCTGGACCCGTCCCCCCACCTGAAGGCGAAGGGAAGCTACCCTTTCGTCCACTGGGTTGAACGCCAACGTGCAGGCTTTGAGCCGGGGGGCAACGAGAATTGCCACCCCAGCCCGTCGCCTCTCACTGCCGGCAACGCCAGAGTGGAAGACAGTCCAGTCCCTCTCGAGAGAACTGGTTCCAGAGCCCTTGCTGTGCGTCGAGGTGAGTCCGACTATATCCAGCCGGAACTTCTCTACCTCGCGCACTAGCTCAGGCTCTTTGCCCCCCATTGAGGTGACGTTCCACGTCCCAAGAGCTAGCTTCTGTAGCCGAGGATCGGACCGCCAAGTGCCCTGCCTTTGGCTGTCGCCCAGCTCACATTGCACCCGACCTCTATGGCCCCTCCTATGAGTGGTGAGCCCATTGGAGGGATGACCCACGTTGCCTCTTCGGGCTGGGGACAGGCCCAGCCACCAGTGCCCCAACTCCGGGCCTGGCTCCAGAGCGGGGCCCCGGTGACCCGCGTCCGGGCGAGGGAAATCTGAGTTCATTTTGTTGTAATTCCATAGAAGTCTTTGAGCTGCTCTTTGTCTGATCACTCACCTAGGACCTGTTTGTCTTGGGAGACCCTACCAGGGGGCATGGAACAAATTGGGGGGTGGTGGACCGGACCATCTAAGCGCCGTCTTTTTCATGGACGCCCCTGCTTATTTCAGCAAGACGATCTGTCTTGCCGACTTCCCTTACCCGCCTTGTTCCAACATGCCAGAGGCTGTTCACCTTGGAGACCTGCTGCGGATATGGGTATGGCCTGGCGCGAGATTTACACTTTTCCCCCGGATTTTCAAGGGCCGGCGAGAGCTCACCGGACGTCGCATTCTTTCCAAACAAGAATGACAAACACATTTCGGCAGAACATCCGCACCGTAACACAACAAAACAACTACCCAGGATCCCTTGCAGCACTAACTCTTCCGGGACACTACAATATACACCCCCCGCCCCCCACAACGCTCTCTAAGGGAGAGCATGTCCCAAATTCCAAGCTGCTGTTTTGAAGCATGTTAAAAAAAATAATGCACTTTGTGACTTTAATAATATGCTCGTAAACCAGCAATGACACGACGTGACGCCGACAGTCTCGGAAAACTGGCGTGAACAAGCGATCCCTCAGAAAGCTGGCGTGCACATCACTTGTGCACGCCAGCTTTCCGAGACTCTTATTTTGTTAGCGCAGGCAGTATGAAGCAGGGCTTTTATTGTGAAGATAGGAAATGTGCAGTCGGCCTTTAGAGTTTTGACGGAAAGGACGGCGCGAAAGTCTGTTGAAATAAAAAGTGTTTCTCGCCTTCCTCTCTGTCATTTTTTCATAATAATGAACTGGCAGCAGCCAGCGTCATCTCAAAAAAGACCCTCGGGTGCCGTGAATGTCAATCAAGTAAGCTACGGAATTTGCCGCCAATGTTTTTCTTGTAAAGTGTATGGAAGCTGGATGAATTAGATGCCAAAAACCAACCACTTTCATGTGGTATTGTACAGAAAGGACAACTTTTTTTCTCCTCCATTTGAAAATGTGGGCGCTATCATCATTACTGTCTGATTCCAATCAATGCAAGTCATCAGAATCAGGTAATACACCAACTTATATTCTTGTCTTCGTGAAAGAAAGACATCTATATGTGTTACACATGCTTGTATTATCATTAAACACATTTAACTTGTTTACAAAAATGTCTCTTTCATAAATAAATAAATATAAATGATATATATAAATGAGGTAGATCCCCTCGAGTTGGTCAATTGAAAAGTAGCTCGCCTGCAGAAAAAGTGTAGGCACCCCTGGTTTAGATCCATGAAGGAAAGACAGAGTAGTCTGATGGCCTTCTGAGTACCACTCTATGGAGCCTCTTAACCAGGGGTCACCAACACTGTGCCCGCGGGCACCAGGTAGCCCGTAAGGACCAGAGGAGTAGCCCGCTGGCCTGTTTTAAAAATAGCTCAAATAGCAGCACTTACCAGTGAGCTGCCTCTATTTTTTACATTTTATTTATTTACTAGCAAGCTGGTCTCGCTTTGCTTGACATTTTTAATTCTAAGAGAGACAAAACTCAAATAGAATTTGAAAATCCAAGAAAATATTTTAAAGACTTGGTCTTCACTTGTTTAAATAAATTCATGAATTTTTTTTACTTTGCTTCTTATATCTTCCAGAAACACAATTTTAGAGAAAAAATACAACCTTAAAAATGATTTTAGGATTTTTAAACACATATACCTTTTTACCTTTTAAATTCGTTCCTCTTCTTTCCTGACAATTTAGGTCGATGTTCAAATATTTTTATTTTTTTTTATTGTAAAGAATAATAAATAAATTTTAATTTAATTCTTCATTTTAGCTTCTTTTTTTTCGACAAAGAATAAATATTTGTGAAATATTTCTTCAAACTTATTATGATTTAAATAAAAAAAAATATTCTGGCAAATCTAGAAAATCTGTAGAACCAAATTTAAATCTTATTTCTACGTCTTTTGAATTTCTTTAAAAAATGTTCTGGAAAATCTAGAAGAAAAAAACGATTTGTCTTTGTTAGAAATATAGCTTGGTCCAATTTGTTATACATTCTTACAAAGTGCAGATTGGATTTTAACCTATTTAAAACATGTCATCAAAATTCTAAAATTAATTTTAATCAGGAAAAATTACAAATGATGTTCCATAAATAATTTTTTTATTTTTTTTAAAAAGATTCGAATTAGCTAGTTTTTCTCTTCATTTTTTTCGGTTGAATTTTAAAGAGTTGAAATTGAAGATAAAATATGTTTCAAAATTTAATTTTCATTTTTTTTGTGTTTTCTCCTTTTTTAAACCGTTCAATTAAGTGTTCTTTTCATCATTTATTCTCTACAAAAAAAAAATTTCGTAAAAGGAAAAAAAATGTATGACAGAATGACGGACAGAAATACCCATTTTTTTTTTAATATATATAGATTTATTTATTAAATGTAAATTGAGCAAAATGGCTATTTCTGGCAATTTATTTAAGTGTGTATCAAAATGGTAGCCCTTCGCATTAATCAGTATCCAAGAAGTAGCTCTTGGTTTCAAAAAGGTTGGTGACCCCTGCTCTATAGGGACATGGTTGTTTTGCGAGAGTTTTTTTTCCCCCCTATGTCAGTGAACCGGAAGTGAAACAAACACAGCGATGTAGGAGCGGGAGCATGCGGGAGCCTACCCATCATCTGTGCTCTGTTGTGGGACCATAATATGATTTGATGTCTGCGGAGGTTTCTCTCCTCCGGGTTCCTCGGGCCACCAAGCACTGACATAACAGTTCCGTTGCAGGGCTAGAACACTGTTATTTTCAATAATAGTGTCTCTATTGTGCTTTTCAACAATTGTCTTTTATGTTTGTCTGTCTCGTTCTCGCTCGTGCTCCAACTCCAACTCCTCTCTCCTCCCCGGCTGTTGACTTTTAACAGAGCAACAGGTGATTAGACAATCAGGCCCAGGTGGGCCATCTACGCACATGTCGCTGATCTCGAAGCCGGTCCTGGCACACCCCGTTTGGCTGCAGGTCCGCAGGCCACGCCCCCTCCACAATGTCTTCATATGTTAGGCCAATATCCATCCATCCATTTTCTACCGCTTGTCCCTTTTGGGGTTGCGGGGGGTGCTGGAGCCTATTTCAGCTGCATTCCGCATCGCAGGGCCAACACAGATAGACAGACAACATTGACACTCACATTCACACACTAGGGCCAATTTAGTGTTGCCAATCAACCTATCCCCAGGTGCATGTTTTTGGTGGTGGGAGGAAGCCGGAGTACTCAGAGGGAACCCACGCAGTCACGGGGAGGACATGCAAACTCCACACAGAAAGATCCCGAGCCCGGGATTGAACCCAGGACTACTCAGGACCTTCGTGTTGTGAGGCAATACTAAAATGGAAATCGATACAGTTCTCCCACCAATGGTGGGTATAGCTCCTCCATTGCTTTGTCTGGTTTACTTCCGGTTCACCATCGCTGTGTCTGTTTTACTTCCGGTTCACCGACATAGGAAAAAAAACCTTTTGCGAGATTTCGCAAAAAGTATTGTGAGGTGTCGCAAAAATTTTTTTTCCCTTTAGGGCAGGCCTGGGCAATTATTTTGACTCGGGGGCCACATTAAGAGAAAAAAAATTGTCCGGGGGCCGATATATCTATTTTTAGGAACACTTATACAAAACCTCACAATGATGTCTGATTGAATGCTAAAAACGTTATGACAGACCATCTTTGTTGGGTTGAAGACGCATATTGATGCGCGTGAGTTGTCACCCCCGGATGCTACAGGACTTGGAGCCGGCAGGATTGCAGGTTGGAGCTTGTTTAATATACAAAACACAAAATAACACTTGAAAAGAAGGCAAAGAAAAGGCGTGCCTGAGCGCACGGGAGGCTAATGCTAAAACAAGCATAGAGTTCAAGTCCAAATAGAGAGAGACGACGTGCAGAGTGCACACGAAGCTAAGGTGAGACTTAGCAGAGTAAATACAACGTGGAATATCAAACGCAACCGTCGCATGAAGCAAACAAAACATCCAGGCTGAACTTAGGTAGCAGGCGGGCTTAAATACCAACATAACAATCCAAAACAGGTGTGAAGTCAGGCGCCAGTGCAGGTGAAACAAATAAAGTGGCCATGGTGATGAATACAAAACAAGGAAGTGCTCGAAACAAACTCAAAAATCCAAACAACAAACGATCCGAGCAGCGGATCGCAACAGCCTTAAAAAAACGCAATGGAATTTTAAATTTTTCTATGAACGATAAAACACTGAATATTGACAAAATATGAATGTCACACCCCTTTCGATCGACATATTTTACAATCAAGTTAAATGCAACAAAAATGCAACAAACAGTGAAATATTAGCGCGAAGGGTACAAAAAAAAAAAACCCTACAATCTGATACATCACTAAGCTTTGGAACATTTGTGTCAAACTCTGGCCCGCGGGCCAAATGTGGCCCGCCGTGTAATTTAATTTGGCCCTTGAGGCATTATCAAATTAACATTAGAGCTGGCCCGCCAGTATTATACAGCCGCGTCCACCGCTAATACTCATACTTGCCAACCCTCCCGATTTTCCCGGAAGACTACCAGATTTCAGTGGTCCTCCCGAAAATCTCCAGGGGGCAATCATGTTCCCGATTTTCTACCAATTTCCACCCGGACAACACTATTGGGGGCGTACCTTTGACGTCCACTTTTCAGACATAGCCCAGTCACACAATAAATGTGTTTTTTACACACACACACACACACACACAAGTGAATGCAAGGCATACTTGGTCAACACCCGTACAGGTCACACTGAGGGTGGCCGTATAAACAACTTTACCATTGTTACAAATATGTGCCACACTGTGAACCCACACCAAACAAGGAAAAACACAACATAAACTAACACAACATAAACTAACAGAACAAATACACAGAACCCCTTGCAGCACTAACTCTTCCTGGACGCTACAATATACACCCCCCGCTACCACCAGAACCCTGCCTACCTCTGGTTGCCTCAGCTCAAAGCCTGAGCCCCGACATTAATGAACTAGCATCCAAGAAAAGATGCCAGGGCACATCAGATTAGATCAGTGTGTCGCAAATTAAGCAGTAAAAAGGCCTGAATGGTTGATTTATTCAGTATTTTATTTTCAAATTTATTAGCCTGTGAAAAAAGTAAATTTTGATATATACCTCAGAAGGCTGCAAATAGAAAAGAGGCATTCAATGTTTTATTTAAAATGTATTCAATATGCCATTGATGTTTTTTCGATTGTTTTTTGAAAGTGGATTTTGCACTATTAATTTTGGCCCACTCTGTATTTGAGTTTGACACCCCTGCTTTAGAACTTTGTTGTGAAAATCTTCCTCCGCGTCTGTGGAAACGCTTCCCACCCACACTGCTTGGTGCCTCGTCTGAGCTGCTGTGACGTCGATTACCATAGTAACTAATTGGATGACCAAAATAACTAATTAGATCACCATAGTAACTAATTAGATGACCATAGTAACTAATTAGATTACCATAGTAACTGGAATATCATCCAAAAGCGCAGATTCCGACCATTGAAATACTGACTACAGTTAAAGACTTACGTTCATTAGAAAACATCACTGCACATCATAATGGCAGCTACATTTCCCATCTTAGAGTTCTAAAAAAAAATATTTAGGAATGTCCGGCAGGCCAGATTGAAAAGCTTAATGGGTCGCATGTGGCCCCCGGGCCTTAATTTGCCCAGGTCTGCTTTAGGGGCTCATTTCAATCTTGTAATATTGCAAACTTTTTTTATGTATGCGAGTGTGAAGCGGCCGGAATGAGAATCAGCACCTCCAAATCCGAGTCCATGGTTCTCTCCCGGAAAAGGGTGGAGTGCCATCTCCGGGTTGGGGAGGAGACCCTGCCCCAAGTGGAGGTGTTCAAGTACCTAGGAGTCTTGTTCACGAGTGGGGGAAGAGTGGATCGTGAGATCGACAGGCGGATCGGTGCGGCGTCTTCAGTAATGCGGACGTTGTATCGATCCGTTGTGGTGAAGAAGGAGCTGAGCCGGAAGGCAAAGCTCTCAATTTACCGGTCGTTCTACGTTCCCATCCTCACCTATGGTCATGAGCTTTGGGTCATGACCGAAAGGATAAGATCATGGGTACAAGCGGCCGAAATGAGTTTCCTCCGCCGTGTGGCGGGGCTCTCCCTTAGAGATAGGGTGAGAAGCTCTGTCATCCGGGAGGAACTCAAAGTAAAGCCGCTGCTCCTCCACATCGAGCGTAGCCAGATGAGGTGGTTCTGGCATCTGGTCAGGATGCCACCCGAACGCCTCCCTAGGGAGGTGTTTAGGGCACGTCCAACCGGTAGGAGGCCACGGGGAAGACCCAGGACACGTTGGGAAGACTATGTCTCCCGGCTGGCCTGGGAACGCCTCGGGATCCCCCTGGAAGAGCTAGACGAAGTGGCTGGGGAGAGGGAAGTCTGGGCTTCCCTGCTTAGGCTGCTGCCCCCGCGACCCGACCTCGGATAAGCGGAAGAAAATGGATGGATGGATGGAAGATTATTGGGGTATATAGCTATTGAATGTATCATCGGATGGCTACTGCGCTGTATGTGGACTTTGTTAAAACTGCTGCACTTTATATACGTCTACATTTTAAATGAAGCTGCTAAAATACTGAATTTTGTAACTCACACACCCTCTATGGATTGTACTCGTATTTGAAATTGTTTATCATGATGCCATTTTAATATTGTCGTGTATTTTCAATCCTGTGTAATTTTGTCGTGGATCTTAGATGCACCACAAAAGGAGTACAGATGGAAATTAGCACGGTGCTAAATCTGGTGCAGCCGTCTTCCTCTTAAGGAACAAACTGTCTGTTTACATTTTTTTCCCTCTTTGCTATTTGGGCTTATTGGACCCTTATTAGAATAAAAATTAATAATCGTCTTTTGATTTGATGTACTTAGTCCATGAGAAACGAACGTGTACTTTATGTTTAGTGAGATGGTAAATCTTATTTTTACACTTTTTTTTCTCCATATTCCATTGTATGTTATATTCTTCTGACACCACCAGATGGCAGTCTAAGTGTCCACATAAGCAGCCATAAGACCCCGAATTCAGTAGTGTAAACCAGTGGTTCTCAACCTTTTTTCAGTGATGTACCCCCTGTGAACATTTTTTAAATTCAAGTACCCCCTAAACAGAGCAAATAAATTTTGGTTGAAAGAAAGAGATGAAGAAGTAAAATACAGCACTATGTCATCAGTTTCTGATTTATTAAATTGTATATTGCGCATTTGTGGTGGTCTTTCTTGAACTATTTGGCAAAAGAGATATAAAAATATCTAAAAACTTGTGGAAAAATAAAGAAGTGATTCAATTATGAATATAGATTTCTACCCATAGAAGTAATCATCAACTTAAAGTCCCCTCTTTGGGGATTGTAATAGAGATCCATCTGGATTCATCAACTTCATTCTAAATGTTTCTTCACACAAAAAAAGAAATCTTTAACATTAATATTTATGGAACATGTCCACAAAAAAATCTAGCTGTCAACAATGAATATTGCATTGTTGCATTTCTTTTCACAGTTTATGAACTTGCATTCATATTTTGTTGAAATATTATTCAATAAATATATTTATAAAGGATTTTTGAACTGTTGCTATTTTTAGAATATCTTTTAAAAATCTCACGTACCCCTTGGCATACCTTCAAGTACCCCCAGGGGTACGTGTACCCCCATTTGAGAACCAGTGGTGTAAACAATTTTGGAAATAAAAGCTAAAAGGTGCTGTCCACGCATGTGGCCACTAAGGCTTTGAGAGGTTTTAATTTTACTGCACATTGTCCTTCAAATAAACAAAATACAATGAATGTTCATAATCTAGCTCAGACTAATTCATGATTTAAAGAAGACAGGGGTAGGAGTAAATAAGTGTTAACTGCTTCTCACTCCTTTTCAAATATGTAAAAAAAAAAAAAAGAAAAAAAAAGAAAGTCCATTGCTTATTTTGTTTATTCAATTTTTTCGTTTTTTATTCTCCATTGTTTTAATTGTGTTATAATGGCTGTCAAGGCTACAGCACTGTATTGGATCAGGCATGCTCTAGTTTTTTTGAATATTTGAAATAAATATTTATATAAAATAACAAATAACAGAATCAATTTACATATGCATAAAAAAATGAGTTTTCTTTTATAATTATTTTTATTTAAAAAAAAAAATTAAGTAACGTTTTTGACCACGTTTTTCCCCAAACACAATATAGAATGTGAGATATAACACGCTGCGATGAGGTGGCGACTTGTCCAGGGTGTAGGCTGCCTACCGCCTGAATGCAGCTGAGATAGGCTCCAGCGACCCCCCGCCACCCCAAAAAAGGGACAAGCGGTAGAAAAATGGATGGATGGATATAACAGGAAAATTTTATCATTTGTTTTGAAAACCGTTACAAAAAAGTGGGACCCCAAACATTTAATGTGGGCCCTCCCATTTTTATGACCTGATGGGGTCCCTGGGACCCCATTTTGAAAATTCCTAGCGCCAACACTGACAGAGTATTGGTGCGTGCAAAACAAAATACTAATCAAATATCATCCCTAGGGGCCGTAGATCATTGAATTGAATTTGACACCCCTGTACTAAACGATATTATTTGTGTACAAAAAAAGAACACATGTCTTGTTGTCTTTAAGTTTCAGCACTTCCTCTTGGAACTGCTCCTTCTGCAAACCTACGGACACCGACAGAAGATCTGGCTCAAGTCAGCACCGTAGCATCACCGACGCTGCTTACCACCGAGGGACACGCCAACCAGAGGACAGCAGCCAGCCTCTCAGGTTCATACATTTCTTCCTTTTTTAAAAGAATTTACATACTGCATTAAACAAACATGCAAAGAATAATACATTTTTTCATCCAATATATTTTTTCTAAAATGGGACCTATTATTTAAAAAAAACATTCTTATATATTAATACCTGTTTTTATGTATTTGGGATCTTCAAAAGCCTTGCAGATTCCAAATCAAACCTATAGAGCACAGGTGTCAAACTTAAGGCCGGGGGGCCAGATGTGGCCCGCCACTTCATTTTATTTGGCCCTCGAAAGCCTGGAAATAATGTGTTTCAATAAAAGTATTGTCATTTTTCTTACTAAATGTATTCTTTATTTCTATTTTGGGAGGGGGAAAAAGTACTCTATGTAATTACAAATTATTTTAACTTAAATATTGTCTAATTATGCAAAAATATATTATCAAGCATTCAAACCATTTTTTTAAATAGAAATATATACTAATAATAATTATTCGAAAGCAAGTTGTCCATCAAATTGTGCAATGTAAAAGTAGCAATAGATTTCATGGTAAAATTGTGAAATTTAATGTGTTTTTTACAGCATTTTTCTCAAAAAAAAAAAAAAAACACTGCTTTTTTTCACTGTAATAAACTGCGTTGCCGTTTTGGCATGTACAGTAATACACCGAAAAATCTACAGAGGATTTGCGGTAAAAAAACAACGAACAAACTGGCAGTTCATTTGCCAAAATTGTATTGTAAAAATTGCAGTTTTATTTACAGTAAAAAAAACAAATGTAAATGTTACAATAAAATTCTGGCAACAGAACTGCCTTTTTTAAACTATAAAAACAGCAACACTGTTTTTCCATTTACAATAATATAAACTACATTTTGAGTTGAAATTATTGCAATTCACTATATTGTTTTTACATTTTAGTTTGTTAAAAATTTACTAACAAAATTGTGTAATAATAGTGTTCACGGTTAGATGCGCCCCTCTGGGGCCAAACATAACTGCGATGTGGCCCCTCAGTGAAAACGTCTTTGACACCTCTGCTATAGAGGCATGGTGGAGATATTTATGAAGCTAGCTCATAAAACCAAGGATAGCTCAGTGGTTAAGACCGCTACCTTGGAATGTGTGCTACTGGGTTCGAATTCCACTCTAGTTCACAGTATTTTGTTCCACCTTATCATGCTTTACTGAGCCAGGAGTCCTCAATTACATATGTGTTAGGAACACAATTTGTTCTTCACAGGACCCACGATACACCAGGGATTAAGACTGCTGTCTCGGAATGCAAGGTTCTGGGTTCGAACCCCACTTTGATTGATGATATTTTGTCCTACCTCATCATACTTTACTGAGTCAGGAGTCCTCAATTGCATTTGTGTATGAACCAAAATCATTTTGTTACAAGACTGTCAATAGCCCGGTGGTTAATACTGTAGAATATGAACCAAAGATACTGAGTTCAAACCCCACTCCGATTGGCAGTCATTTGTTCCACCTCATCACACTTTAGTGAGCCAAGGGTCGTAGATAACATTTGTGTATGGAACACAAATAGTTCTTCACAAGATCCAGGATAGACCAGGGCTAAAGACTGGTGACTCGGAATAAAAGGTACTGGGTTCAAACCCCACTCTGGTTGATGGTATTTTGTTCCTCCTAATCGTACTTTACTGAGCCAGGAGTCCTCGATTACATTTGTGTATGGAAAGAAATCTACTCTTCAAAAGGCTAAGATAGCTCAGTGGTTAAGACTGCTGACTTGGAATCGGAGGTACTGGGTTTGAACCCCACTCTACTTGACAGCATTTTGTTTCACCTAAACATACTTTACTGAACCAGGAGTCCTCGATTACATTTTTGTATGAATTAAAACTTTAAGAAAAGACCTGGGATAGACCAGGGGTTATGACTGCTGACTCGGAATGAAAGGTACAAAGTTCAAACCCCACTCTGGCTGATGGTGTTTTGTTCTCCCTCATCACACTTTACTGAGCCAAAAATCCTTGTTTACATTTGTGTATGAAAAAAATATTCTTTCTACAAGACCCAGGAGAGTCCAATGGTTAAGACTGTTGACTCAGGTTGAAGGGTGCTTAGTTTGAATCCTGGTTGGGTTGACATGTAATTTAAAAAACCTTCTGGATGCTTCAAGGTGGCATATATTGTGACTGTGTCACCTCTGATATATATTGTCACTGTGTCACCTCTGACATGTAATCTTAAAAAAAATATTTTAATAAACTTTTTTTTTTATCCAATTACATTTAACCTATTTTCTTTTAATTGTACCCAGGAGATGTCATTGGTCAACGCTCTTTATTATTAACTTTATACTTCTATATCCCACCCATCTCAGGAATTACACTCACTCGCACACACACACACGCACGCATGCGCACGCACACGCACACACACACACACACACACACACACACACACACACACACACACACACACACACACACACACACACACACACACACACACACACACACACACACACACACACACACACACACACACAGGTAACCCCTGAGGTGTCATCATTGACTATTTGACAATTAATTTTTAATCATTATTGTTATTTTTAGTGTTGACTTAATTTTTCAACTATATGTTACTCAAACAACTAGCACATAACATTACTCTTGTGTGGGGGAAAATAAACAGCCCACAATATATTTAATTTTGACACCATACAAAGAAATTACCGATTTCATGTATGGGGTTTGAACTCACGACCCCTGTATTAGGATCCCACAGTGTTGGCCATTGAGCTATCCTGGGTCCCAATAAACTTTATTTTTCGCTCATGTACAAATGTAATCAGTGAACTATAATCAAGGCGAAACAAAAAGCAAGACATTCCGAGTTGTGGATTTGAACCCAGTAGTACTGCGTGAGAGGCAGCAGTCGGCAGCTCAACCACCAGGGACGACTGACTGGCAAAACAGGCTTAAATAAAAGTCTCTTAACTAGAGCAGGTGCATTTTTTTTTACATGAGGCAGGTGACATTAATGGGTCGTCACGGTAACTAAACAAGGGAGCGTAAACAGGAACTAAAAGTCCAAAATGACAGAAAATAACAAAAACATAATCCAGACCACCGAACATGACAGAATGTTCACTATTTTATTTAAAATATACTCAAAAGCGAGATATGAGTAACTTTTTTTTTTTTTTTTTTTTTTTTTTTACAAGAATTGCCATGTATGGTCATAGTAGTCCTATACAGCATGCTCAGATATGTTCATGTACATAAGATGAGTGATTGTAAATAATGTTAACGAAATTAATCCTTAATAAAATTCGCTTCAAGAAAAAAGTACCTTTTTGATAAAAAAAAAAATGCATTACTCATCAAAAAACAACCCAAAAATAGAGTTAAAATAGTACCCTTACAACTCACAAACTGGATTGCTCTTCATAAAAATAACTCCAAAAATTTAACCCAGCACTCGCAACTCATAAATTGGGTTATCAAAATAACCCAGCATTTTTTTAGTGTGTAAAGAATAAAGTTATCTGCAGCCGCTGAGAAAGCCGTTTAAAAGCTTTTGGACTCCACTAGTAACTGAAGAAGGTCAAAATGGTCACGGAAATAAGATGGGGTGTTGCAATAAAACTTGATTTAATATTAGAAGAGGTCATTCTAAGCAAATAGTGGTATATCGAATTTTGGAGTGCTGAGGACTTTGCAGTAGATGAATATAGGAGATGCCCAAAAATGTCACATTTATTGTGTTAAATCAGGGGTAGGGAACCTATGGCTCTGGAGCCAGATGTGGCTCTTTTGATGACTGCATCTGGCTCTCAGTTAAATCTTAGCTGATATTGCTTAACAGGATAAGTAATGAATAATTCCGCTGGTAATCACAGTGTTAAAAATAACGTTAAAAAAAATATAAATCTTTCTCATGCATTTCAATCCATCCAGCCGTTTCTACCACACCTGTTCAAGAAGTCACATTGAATGTAAGAAGTACTTTATTTATTATTAGTAAGCTTCAGAATAACAATGTTATTAAAATGTATTAGTGAATTATATTTATATAGCGCTTTTCTCGAGTGACTTAAAGCTATTTACATATCTATCCAGCCATCCATCCATTTTCTACCGTTTATTCCATTCGGGCTCACGGGGGATGCTGGAGTCTTTCTCAGCTACAATCGGGCGGTATGCGTTTACACCCTGGACAAGTCGCCACCTCATCACAGGCCCTTTACATAGAGAAACCCAATATCTAAGTTATATTTAAACCAGTGCGGGTGGCACTGGGAGGTAAAGCGTCTTGCCCAAGGACACAACGGTAGTGACTAAGTTGGTGGAAGCGGGGATCGAATCTGGAACCCTCAAGTTGCTGGCATGGCCACTCTACCAGCCGAGCTATACCATACCTACATAAGAGGCTTAATATACCCGAAAAATGTTGGTCTTACTTAAAAATGCTCGCATTTAGTTGTATTCAGTGTTAAAAAAAATGGCTCTCATGGAAATACATTTTAAAATATTTGGCTTTCATGGCTCTCTCAGCCAAAAAGGTTCCCGACCCCAGTGTTGAATGGAGAATGACATTATTGTCAAACTAGGGAAAAAGGATTGTGAGCGGCCCAATATGACTTTTAAAAAAAAAAAAATTTACAGCAGATTTAGGCAAACCCCGCCCTCCATGATTTGGTCTGTTGACCTTATTTTTTCATATTTTATTTTTAAAATCTAATCACTAATTACATTCGCAGTGCGATCGTTAGATTACCGTAAATCTGTGGTGTCAAACATGTTTTCATTGAGGGCCTAATGGCAGTTGTGGCTGCTCTCAGAGTGCCACTTGTAACAGTGAATAATACTGTATTAAAATTTGATTGCATTTGATTATGTTTTTTTTAACATTGACTGTAATTAGAAATCTGTATATTTTACAGTAAATAACTGGCAACTTTGTCATAAGAATTTTACTGCAAAATAAAGTTTTTTTTTTAAATAAAAAAAATCAGAGGATTGAAAAAAAAATCGAACAAAATATGCTTTATATATGTTTTTTTTGTAATTAAACTGTTAAAACTGCACAATATTTTACGGTGGGGTCGCATGGTTATGCGCAGGTTGTTTCCCCAAGATGCAAATGGGCATCCGGAAGCAGCGTGCAGCTAAGAAAAATTATTTATTCAAACAAATAAATCAGGCAAGAATACAAAAACGGAAAAAGCGTGCCGATTGCACGGAAAAGCTATGGTAAAGCTGAAGGAAAAGCTTGGCACGGGAACAGGAACAGCCCGACAGAGTGTGGCGAGAGACAGGAATAAATAGCTCTCTGATTAGTGACCGGGAGCAGGTGAGTGTTCCGACCGCTAACCAGAGGCAGGTGAACATAATCAGCACCCATGGCAACGAGGAACACAAACAGTGGTGCTGAAATAGAAACAAGGGAATCCTAAATTTTAACAAAAACGTGATCCGGGCTACGGATCATCGCACAATAAACTATTCTCCACTACTGCAACTCACTTCTTGTCAGGAGCCCCGGCAAGAACATCCAGAAGCTACAGTACAGTTTGTACAAAATAGTGCTGCTTGCTAGGATCCTGATGAGAGTGTGGAAATACGACCACATCTCATCGGTTCTCCAATCCCTTTACTGGCATCCTGTTCCACTCAGGATTGAATACAAAGTCTCCCTACTAACTCACCAGCGCCTCCGTGGAAATGCCCCCTCCATCATGAATTGATTAACATGGATTCTGACTTAAACAAGTTGAAAAACGTATTCGGCTGTTACCATTTAGTGGTCAATTGTACAGAATATGTACTGTAATGTGCAATCTACTAATACAAGTTTCAATCAATCAATCAATCAATCAATCTCAAATAACTGCTAACCCTCCGAACCATGGGAGACCGGGCTTTCTGTTCCGCCGCTCCCAGTCTGTGGAACTCTCTCCCTGACTACCTGAGGGTACCACAGACTGTTTTTAAGCCTTAAAAAAGGCTTAAAACCCTTCTTTAAAAAAAAAAAAGCCTTTTGATAGATTTATGTGTGCTTGTTCTAGCTATTAGGCTGTTATAGTTTTTATTTGATTTTACTTTTTATTTTACTTGTTGATGGCAGCTATTTGCTGTTCTAGCTTTGTTTTTGTTTTTTTGTTTTTTTAAATGCACTGGAGCACTTTGAGATTGTTTGTTCAATAGATAGTGGTTTTACAAGTAAAATATATTATTATTATTATTATTATTATTATTCTGTGTCGAGAATTTTTTTTAAATTTAAAATATATTTTTTTTACTATTTATTTTACTTGTTGGCGGCAGCTATTTGCTGTTCTAGCTTTGTTTTTTTGTTTTTTAAATGCACTGTAGCACTTTGAGATTGTTTGTTCAATGTATAGTGCTTTTACAAATAAAATCTATTATTTTAAATTGTTGCGGAGCAGTTAAATGAACACTTAGCGTCTAACAATCTATGTGAAACCTTTCAATCCGGTTTCAGGGCAAATCACTCTACGGAGACAGCCCTCGCAAAAATGACTAATGATCTATTGCTAACGATGGATTCTGATGCGTCATCTATGTTGCTGCTCCTCGATCTTAGCGCTGCTTTCGATACCGTCGATCATAATATTTTATTACAACGTATCAAAACACGAATTGGTATGTCAGACTTAGCCCTGTCTTGGTTTAACTCTTATCTTACTGATAGGATGCAGTGCGTCTCCCATAACAATTTGACCTCGGACTATGTTAAGATAACATGTGGAGTTCCCCAGGGTTCGGTCCTTGGCCCTGCACTCTTCAGCATCTACATGCTGCCGCTAGGTGACATCATACGCACATATGGTGTTAGCTTTCACTGTTATGCTGATGACACCCAACTCTACATGCCCCTAAAGCTGACCAACATGCCGGATTGTAGTCAGCTGGAGGCGTGTCTTAATGAAATTAAACAGTGGATGTCCGCTAACTTTTTGCAACTCAACCCCAAAAAAACGGAAATGCTGATTATCAGTCCTGCTAGACACCGACCTCTATTTAATAATCCAACTCTAACATTTGACAACCAAACAATTAAACAAGGCGACACGGTAAAGAATCTGGGTATTATCTTCGACCCAACTCTCTCCTTTGAGGCACACATTAAAAGCGTTACTAAAACGGCCTTCTTTCATCTCCGTAATATCGCTAAAATTTGCTCCATTCTGTCCACTAAAGACGGTGAGATCATTATCCATGCGTTTGTTACGTCTCGCCTCGACTACTGTAACGTATTATTTTCGGGTCTCCCCATGTCTAGCATTAAAAGATTACAGTTGGTACAAAATGCGGCTGCTAGACTTTTGACAAGAACAAGAAAGTTTGATCACATTACGCCTGTACTGGCTCACCTGCACTGGCTTCCTGTGCACTTAAGATGTGACTTTAAGGTTTTACTACTTACGTATAAAATACTACACGGTCTAGCTCCATCCTATCTTGCCAATTGTATTGTACCATATGTCCCGGCAAGAAATCTGCGTTCAAAAGACTCCGGCTTATTAGTGATTCCCAAAGCCCCAAAAAAGTCTGCGGGCTATAGAGCGTTTTCCGTTCGGGCTTCAGTACTCATGAATGCCCTCCTGGTAAAAGTTTGAGATGCCACCACAGTAGAAGCATTTAAGTCTCACCTTAAAACTCATCTGTATACTCTAGCCTTTAAATAGACTCCCTTTTTCGACCAGTTGATCTGCCGTTTCTTTTCTTTTTCTCCTATGTCCCACTCTCCCTTGTGGAGGGGGTCCGGTCCGATCCGGTGGCCATGTACTGCTTGCCTGTGTATCGGCTGGGGACATCCTCTGCGCTGCTGATCTGCAGATCTTGGGATGGTTTCCTGCTGGCTCCGCTGTGAACGGGACTCTCGCTGCTGTGTGGGATCCGCTTTGGACTGGACTCTCGCGACTGTGTTGGATCCATTATGGATTGAACTTTCACAATATCATTGTGCTGTGGTTTGTGCAGCCCTTTGAGACACTAGTGATTCTGGGCTATATAAGTAAACATTGATTGATTGATTGATTTTTATTATTATTATTTTGTGTCGAGAACATTTTTATAATTTTATTTTTTATTGTTTATTTTTTTAAATAAATAAATCCAACAGAACAATACACAACAATACCACAACAATGCAATTCCAATTCCAAAACCAAATCCGACCCAGCAACCCCCATAACAGCAACAAACAGAGCAATTGAGAGGATACACAAACATGGCACAAAACCATCCAAAAGCAGTTAAACAAAAATGAATATTATCAACAACCGTATCAATATTAATTACAATTCCAACATTGCAGTGGATAGAACAAATTCAGATTGTTACAAACTGTTGTCTTCCTCTGGTCCATGGACAGATACCACGGTGGTCATCATCGTGTCAGTTAGTCTGGCTCTTCTTGTTTGTGCAATCATTCCGCTAGTGTTCTATGGAAACTGGAGGAGTAATACAGGTGAGAACACACACACACACACACACACACACACACACACACACACACACACACACACACACACACACACACACACACACACACACACACACACACACACACACACACACACACACGTTCTACATAGAGCTTGAACCAGAGCATCGTTCACAATGTTTTGAATTTCTTTCAGTAGCTCAGAATACACCGGAAGCGAACAAAGGGGATGTAAGTGTGACTGTTCAAATCCAACACAAAAACAGCATGCTGTGTTTATATTGTAAAGTCAAATATATTTTTTTATTTTCCAACAGAATGTGGGTAAATCACCAGTGAGGCTGCAGCGAGTGGAATCGGGTGGAAACCCTGAGACCAATGTTCAGAATGCTTCATAGTTCGCTGCCACACCTGATCCTAAACATCTTGACTAAATGGAATATGATTTGTTTGCCCCTGTTTGGATTTTACTGTAATCTACATTTGTGATGAAATACAGTATAGGCCAAAAGTTTAGACTCACTTTCCCATTTCAATGTGTTTTCTTTACTTTCATTACTATTTACCTTGTAGATTGTCACTAAAGGCATCAAAACTATGACACCTGTGAAGTGAAAACCATTTCAGGTGACTACATTTTGAAGCTCATCGAGAGAATGCCAAGAGTGTGGAAAACAGTACCGGTAATCAGAGCAAAGGGTGGCTATTTTGAAGAAACTAGAATACAAAACCTTTTTTCAGTTATTTCACATTTTTTTGTGAAGTACATAACTCCAAATGTGTTTATTCATCGTTTTGATGCCTTCAGTGACAATCTACAATGTAAATAGTCATGAAAATAAAGAAAACACATTGAATGAGAAGGTGTGTCCGAACCTTTGGCCTCTACTCTATATGACACTTGTTTGACGGTATTTATACCTGTGACCACGTTTTGGTACACAACTTCATGTTTGTTACTGCAACCAAGGTTAGGCGTAACATTCAAATCTTCAAAACAATGGCATCTGTGAAAAAAACAACTCTACACCTGCAATAGAAATATTTAATTGGAATGACAATTCTTTTGGAAATTGGGTGTGAAATGAATGAACGGTGCAGCTGAGATAGGCTCCAGCACCCCCGCGATCCCAAAAGGGACAAGCGGTAGGAAAACGGATGGATGGATGTAGTATAATGCTGGTTAAAAGAGATCAATACACTGCCATTTTGCATTGAGGACAAGAAGAAAGGGGGAATGCCCGACCAAATACACCAGACCAGGGGTGTCCAAACTTCTTTCACCCATGTCATAGCATACGGGGCTTATTTTGATGTTTTTTTTTAATTTGGTTAAAAAAAATGCTGAAAACAGACATATAGACAGAATACATACATTTCAAGACTAAAACTTGTATATAAACGTGTATTATCATTAGTTACTACAGTGGGGTCCAAAGTGCCACTTTTGTTGGCCCCCAAAATATTGTCAGAAAAAAATCAACAATAAAAATGTGAGAAAAACGAGCGAAAAGACACAGTGCATGGAGAAAAAGCTGAAGTTTTGATACTGATTATAATAAAATTTGTCACTTATAACACAACGATGATACTACATTTTAAAATATGTCTGTTTGGAGTAGTGTTGTCTCGATACCAATATTTTGGTACTGGTACCGGTATCAAAATGTATTTGGATACTTTTCGGTACTTTTCGATACTTTTCTAAATAAAGGGGACCACAAAAAATTGCCTTATTGGCTTTATTTTAATATCTTAGGGTACATTAAACATATGTTTCTTATTGCAAATTAGTCCTTAAATAAAATAGTGAATATAGAAGACAACTTGTCTTTTAGAAGTAAGTAAGCAAACAAAGGCTCTTAATTTGGCTGCTGACATATGCAATAACATATTGTGTCACTTATTATACTATTATTTTGTCAACATTATGAGGGACAAGTGGTAGAAAATGAATTATTAATCTACTTGTTCATTTACTTTTAATATCTGCTTACTTTCTCTTTTAACATCTTCTATCTAGACTTCTGTTAAAATGTAATATTCACTTAATCTTCTGTTGTTTTGATACTTTACATTAGTTTTGGATGATACGGCAAATTAGGGTATCAATCCGATACCAAGTCGTTACAGGATCATACATTGGTCATTTCAAAGTCCTCATGTGTCCAGGGACATATTTCCTGAGTTTATAAACATAATATACATTTAAAAAAAAAAAGAAGAAGATTTTGTGATGTTAAAAAATAGTGTTATAATCATAGTAGTATCGACTATATATGCTCCTGTACTTGGTATCATTACAGTGGATGTTAGGTGTAGATCCAACAATGGCGTTTGTTTACATTGTGACGCCGGTGAGCTACGGTGTGTAGTGACGCATGTTTAGCTATTCCTCGTCCTGCAGGGATGATACTTGTAAGAAACTTACTTTATTTGTAGCCATGCAGCCGAGGATTAGTGATTTAGAAGTAGCTAAAACACTGCCGACTGTGGCTGGACTTTAGCCGCGAGCTAGCAAGCCATTTCTTAAAGCACCTCTTCCTGAGGGTGTTTCAGAGTTATAACTTCACTTTTATCGTTTGTTTTAGAAGTCAAAATAGGTTCGTTCTCTCTTTTCTGTCTACACTGTCATGATCCACTACTTGGATCATGTCATATTCTGATTTTGTTCCGTCTTGGTATCGTGTTCTGTTATTTGATTTCCTTAGTTACTGGTGGCACTTCCTGTTTTGTTCTGTAGTCATGACTACGCATTTGTGTCACCTGCCTTGTGTTTTTGACGCGCACCCGTCTCCTAATTTCTGTCCGTATATAAGCCTGCCTTTTCTGTTACTCATCCTCCGGGTCTAGTTTGTGTTCAATGCAACAGGTGACGTCGCTGCCAGGCTTAAAATACACACTGTGTCTGCTTGTAAGTACTCTGTGATTGTGCACTGCCGAACATGCTTGTCTGCTCGTAAACCGGCAATGACACGACATTACAACAACAAGGGGGGCGGGGGACCGGTACTTTTTAGATGCGGTTTAGTACCGAATAGGATTCATTAGTATCGCAGTACTATACTAATACCGGTAAACCGCACAATCCTAGTTTGTAGCATTGTTTTTTTCCAAAATAAAACAAGAAAAATGTCCCCAACGTTCTTTTGGTATTAATGTGTATCAATTTGGTCATTTGTAGACATTTTGAAGAAATGTTCCACTCTTTTTCATTAAATTACGTCTTTTTACCCTTTCCCCCCCTCAAATTTTCAATGTTTTTTTTTCCGATAAAAGTCGAGCCCGCAAAAACCTGCGCCACACTTTGGACACCCCTGCACCAGACGATTTAAAAATAAATTGTTTGGTTATTAGCGAGGATTCAACTGGGATATGAGTGTTTATAAATATTTCAAATGTCATCAATGTATGTTTCCTTAATTGTGCGTCTTTTTGTCTTTGATTGCTTTCCCTGTAATTTCTCTGCAGAGATCTGTGGGGGAAATAAAGCCTTACAGCGAACATGACTTATGTGCGCTGAATTATTCTTAGGTTTTAATGAAAAAAATGCCCCAGAAATTCTGTCCAGCGAAAGCAGCCATGCAGACGTGTAGCACGACCAAGAGAAAAACCCCAGAGAAACGATGTTACTGCATCTGCTAACACAATGTGTTTTTGAACCATAGGGCCTCATTGTTGGACATCATCAAAAAATGATCAGCTGTGTTCTGAATAGGCATTACCCTTTTTCCACCACCTGTGGCAGGAATGACAATATCAAAGAGAAGAAGTCTGACGCTAAAGCCATAGAATAGTGTCCGAAGCGCAAAAATTATGACTAAAGTGGTAAAGCTGTATTTTCTCTTTGCACCTAAATCGCATCAACAGTTTATCTAGTAAACATATACATATTGTTATTCCTTATTACTCATTTAGTTGGAATGTATTTATTTCAGCACTGCATGACTGTATGTAAATGTATTGTTTGTCAGTTTTTTTGCAGTATATTTGATTTGTATTTATTTTGTAATCAGCCTGACCTAAGCCTTCATCATAATCTTTGTAATTAGCACATTCTTTGATATCAATTGACAAGGTTTATCCTGTTAAACTGAAAGTAGGTTGGACATAATTATTGAATATAATTAAAATTGTTAGTCTATAACTTTTAACCCAGCATGAGACTTTGAACTGTTTAAACTGTTTTTAACTTTTTAATTGCCTTTTGTCTAATAAATTGCTCTTAATATCATTTGTATATGCTCTTTTTAACGTGCATATACATACAGTGTGTGTGTGTATATGTTACCTTCGTTTTAATCGATAGATTTTGGTTTGTCCTTTTTCTGGTGAACAGTCCTTTGTTTTACCAGCTGTGGTTGTTTTCAAAGGGCTTTATAAATAAAGTTTTTCTGGTATTGTATGGTAAAATCAGAGAAAGTAAGATTACTAATTCAGTGTCAATATTTGAGTGGGCTCAACTTTTCCACTGCAGTGGGCAAGTAGGCCGAGAGAGCGCCCCGCCAAAATGTCATGTTATCGATAGAAAAATGCATTTTTAGACAATATGATTTGCCTGAGCGGCTAGGAGACACTGAGAATAACAAACGGTAGGAAATGGATTAGAATAATGAATAAAATAAAATAAAATAAAATAAAATACAATTATTTCAAAAATTGACTTTTTGGACTTCCCGTACTTTGGGGACCCCAGCTTTAGGCCTATAGTGCATGAATTTACACGACAAGAATGAGTGGGATTTCTTTGTCTGGGCCCTCGATTCCACAAAATGATAGGCGGGTTTGACTGTACAAAAAAAAATGTGTATTGAAAACTGAACCCTGACTCAAACTGCCAGCTGGGGTAGGCTCCAGCTTATACGTGGACCTAATGAGGATGATGCACATCCTGGGATCTCACTTCAAAAGATATAGTCCAGGGGTCCCCAAACTTTTTGACTCGGGGGCCGCATTGGGTTTAAAAAATGTGTCCGGGGGCCTGGCTGCATATATATATATATATATATATATATATATATATATATATATATATATATATATATATATATATATATATATATTAGGGCTGGGCAACGATTACAAATTTTAATCGAGGTTAATCGCACTTTTTCTCTGATTAATCGCAATTAACTGCATTGTATACGCAAAGCCCAATAATGAATTCAAAAGTAGTGTGTAGAGCACCTTTATTGGAATATTCTCCCACATGAACAAAAGCGCCAAAACATTTGTCGTGCAAACACAATTTATATCAGTCCTTGTTAAACAGTAGCAGTTAAATAGCATATTTTATGAAAATCAACTCAAAAAATGTAAATACAAACATTTAAGCGTATTGCCACTGCCAGGGTATTTAAGTTATCCTGTTTGTTATGGAAAATCAATATAATCTACTTACAAATCTCTGAGCCACAATCATAACATCCGAACAGGCAATTTCTGAGGTAACAGCAGGAACATTTTTTTTATCAGGGATCTTATGTTTAAAAAACCTATATTATAGGTAGTGGGCTGTTTTAGGGAATTTTTGATTAAATTATCCGTAGTAGCAATATTAATAATGTTGTGTTTATTCTGCGTAGTGCACTTAAAATAATTATGACCATATCTAGGAATTGATATGATGGGAATTTTCCGATTGTTTGCTTGGTGCTTTGATAAACTGAACGCATATACATGGTACTATATTGTGATGTTATGAGCCAGGGAAAAAAGAACTACCCTACCCAGCATGCAACAGGAGTGACGAGCATGCGCGGTAGCCCGGTAAAGGTTGTGTGTCGCCATGACGGCATCTTGTATGTTGTGATATGCACGCTCTGAAAGTAAACGTTAAGAACTCAGCCAACACTCCTCGTCTGCATTATTCATAAATAAACAGACAACACATATAGTCCGCTGCTTCACAGGCCGCTGGATGTAGCCGGCAAAGTATTCCCATGCTAGCTAGCCGGTCTAGCAAGCACGCGTCATTCTGTCCAAAACGGCCCGATCTATCCACATTCAGAATTGTCTGGCGGTCGCAAGTGATCCCGAAGTGACCACGCTGTAAGCCAGCCATGAAATTTGCAGAATTGTCCGGTATTTTTGCCAAATGTTCCATCTTTACCAACAGCCCCTCCACGCCGAAGTCCGTCCGGGCGCCACCATCTTTATAAGAAAAGGCGTTAACAAAATAAAAGCATGTAAACAACATACGCAAATGCGCGATAAAATAATTGTCGGCGTTAATAGATTAATGAGTTAACTCGTAATTAACGCATTAATTTGCCCACCCCTAATATATATATATATATATATATATATATATATATATATATATATATATATATATATAGTCTTGATTGGATTATCCAGAGAATAGTGCTCGATACCGTGGTAGAGCGCAATATTTTTCCCACACCAACACACATATATACATATATACATATATATATATATATATATATATATATCAGTGGTTCTTAACCTGGGTTCGATCGAACCCTAGGGGTTCGGTGAGTTGGCCTCAGGGGGTTCGGCGGAGGTTAAAACACACCCGACTCATCGTGTAAATAAAAACTTCGCCCTACTAGGGTATTACAGGTACAGCAACAGCTGAAGTAACACTGATTTGCAGGTGTGTCATTTGTTGTGAGTTTATGCACCGTGTCGGTTTTGTTCTTTGAATAAGGTGATGTTCCTGCACGGTTCATTTTGTGCACCAGTAAAAAAACATGGTAACACTTTAGTATGGGGACCATATTCACCATTAATTAGTTGCTTATTAACATGCACATTAGTAACATATTGGCTCTTAACTAGTCATTATTAAGTACTTATTAATGCCTAATTCAGGCATGGCCTCATTATAACCCTAACCCTAACCAAATAACTCCAAATTAAGTCTTTGTTACTTAGAATATGTTCCCTTAGTGTCAAAAAACTTCTAAATTAAGTCTTTGTTACTTAGAATATGTTCTCCATACTAAAGTGTACCAAAAATACATAAATTTGTCTTGAATCTGAAAAAAAAAACACATTTTATTTTTCACTAAGAAGGGTTCGATGAATGCACTATGAAACTAATTGGGTTTGGTACCTCCAACAAGGTTAAGAGCCACTGGTATATATGTGTGTATATATATATATATATATATATATATATATATATATATATATATATATATATATATATATATATATATATATATATATATATACTGTATACATATTATTTTGTCTTTTTATTCCAGCGAGTTAATCTGTTTTGTCATTCAACATCAATTATCATTGATGTTCATCAACATTTAACATTGTCACGTTGTTGATTGGAAAATTCATTTTTAGACAATATGATTTGCCTGAGTGGCTAGGAGACACCGAGAGTAACAAACGGTAAAAAATGGATTAGATAGATAGATAGATAGATAGATAGATAGATAGATAGATAGATAGTACTTTATTGATTCCTTCAGGAGAGTTCCTTCAGGAAAATTAAAATTCCAGCAGCAGTGTACAGAGTTGAGATCAATTTAAATTAAAGTAAAAAGTAAATAATGGGGGTTTAAATGGAAACAAGATAGAAAAATATTACAATAAGAATAAAATAATAAAAAGCAACAATGGGAAATTAAAAAGGCAAGATAAAAAAAACAAAAATAAAATTATTAAAAATTTAAATAAATGCTTGGGGGCCGGATCCGGCCCACTGGCCATAGTTTGGGGACCCCTGATATAGTCCGATATCTTGTAACCGTGTGTAATAGGCACACATCAGGAAATGCAGGTGAGGCACTTTGAAGCACACACATCTGGCTGCACCTTCGTGTCTGAGGCAAAGGAGAGCGTCATAAACGAGAAAATGAGGAAGCTCTTCTCTGGGCAGGTTCTCACCGCAGCTTTAAAGTCAAGTTCAGGAAGCCTCCTTTCTCTTTGTGTTCACCGAGAGTACCCCCCCGATCATGTAAGATTCAATGGCCGCTAACTTCGGAGTATGGCGCATACGCGTGGTCACCTTTTTTCTGTGCGGTAAGAATTTTTCAAAGCCTTGCGTCAACTCCATATAATCGGATATAAAATGAATGTGGTGGGCTATAAATCTAATATGCTGTTACTCACGTTTTATTTAGCAGGTGTGTGGACTGGGGGAGTGGCTGTCAATGTGGAAGGTTTGGAAGGTGCTGAAGTGTCCTTCCAGTGCCAACACCAACTTGCATCTGGGGCAACTAAATACTTGTGCAGGGATCCGTGCAAGAATGAGGACATATTGGCCAAAGTAAAACCTGGGGAAAGAGCCACACGGGGTAAACTACGTCTGGAGGACGCGGGGAATGGAGTCTTCAGTGTGACCTTTAAGCAACTCCAGCTGTCAGACTCTGGGACTTACTGGTGTGCTGTGGATAGGCCCGTGTTGGACACCTACATTGAAGTGAAGCTACAAGTCAAAGGTCTTTCTTTTTTACTTATATGAAATTACTTCAACCCTGTTCGCTCTTTAATAAATGGCATGATCCATACAGCTGTTGAAGTCCATACAACGACATCTGTACCCATCAGGTCTACCACATATTGGACCACCACTTTCACCTCTACGCAAACAACACCTGAAATGGACCTGTGTGCAAACTGGCTTACAGGTAAGAGGGTTTAATTCAAGACAAACCATTCACCAAATAGCATATTTCTGTTTGATATTTTACTTTATCTGACAGGTTCTGGATGTTTGCTTTCATTTAGTCCCATAGGGCAGTGGTTCTCAACCTTTTTTCAGTGATGTACCCCCTGTGAAATTTTTTTTAATTCAAGTACCCCCTAATCAGAGCAAAGCATTTTTGGTTAAAAAAAAACAGATAAAGAAGTAAAATACAGCACTATGTCATCAGTTTCTGATTTATTAAATTGTATAACAGTGCAAAAATATTGCTCATTTGTAGTGGTCTTTCTTGAACTATTTGGAAATAAAGATATAAAAATAACTAAAAACTTGTTGAAAAATAAACACGTGATTCCATTATAAATAAAGAGTTCTACACATAGAAGTAATCATCAACTTAAAGTGCCCTCTTTGGGGATTGTAATAGAGATCCACCTGGATTCATGAACTTAATTCTAAATATTTCTTCACAAAAAAGAAATCTTTAACATCAATATTTATGGAACATGTCCACAAAAAAATCCAGCTGTTAACACTGAATATTGTATCGTTGCATTTCTTTTCACAGTTTATGAACTTACATTCATATTTTGTTGAAGTATTATTCAATAAATATATCATTAAAGGATTTTTTAAATGTTTCTATTTTTAGAATATTTCCCAAAAATCTCACGTAGCCCTTGGCATACCTTCAAGTACCCCCATTTGAGAACCACTGCCTTAGGGTCCCATTCTTTCATGCACGCAAGTGAAAATCCTCTGCAGTTGCACGGATTCTAGCTGCGAGGCATTTCCCCCCTCAATTTAACTTAAGTACCTGCCTTCATCTAAGACATACTTGCCAACCCTCCCAATTTTCCTGGGAGACTCCCAAATTTCAGTGTCCCTCCCAAAAATCTCCCAGGGCAACAGTTCTCCCCAACAATATCGGGGGCGTGCCTTAAAGGCACTGCCTTTAGCCTCCTCTCTCGCCTGAAAAGGAGACTATTATATACGTCTCCGTTATCCATACGTTTATCAATAACCCATAAAGTAGGCAGGCACCGAGCTATTTTTCAGCATGTGTTTATTCCAGCCGGCACGTTAATACACTGACACACAACATCCGGATTCCCATCATGCATTGCTTCAAAACTATGGCAAGTAGTAATGTCCAAAAACATAACCGAGACGAAGCAAAAGAAATACTTGAAAATATATACACCCCCCACTACAAAGCCCAACCCCCTACCTCAACACCGAACACCCCCAAATATATATTATTTAACATATATTATTTTTTTAGTTGCTAAATAGATATTCCTGGCTGTGAATTTGTTCATTGCGATTTTTATGTTTTTGTGCATTATTTGTTGCCGTCATCATTAAACGAACAGGTTACTCATCAGTTACTCAGTACTTGAGTAGTTTTTTCACAACTTACTTTTTACTTTTACTCAAGTAAATATTTGGGTGACTACTCCTTACTTTTACTTGAGTAATACATCTCTAAAGTAACAGTACTCTTACTTGAGTACAATTTCTGGCTACGCTACTCCATTTACATGCATATTAAACAGGTATTAAGCAGCATTGTTATTGTGAAAGCTAACGCAGAGGAAATACTTTTGGTAACACAGTGCCTTGATCACCACACTAACTACTACCACTATTGACATACTGAGCTGCTGCTGCCTCTGGGTTAGTAAAAGTTTGTGCTAGATTATAAATCATGCCTCACTTTTGTATAGTACAACGTTTTGGCCTTAAGCCGAGAAGTTGGTCAATTTTGAAAATCAACTTAGATCCAAAGACGACACAAGGTGCTCGCTCGATTGCTCCCAGCTTTTGTTTTTACCCGAGAGGTGAGGATTATTCACCATCTAAACAGGGAGCACAAGTATTGCGCTGAAAGATATAAATATCCTATCATTTGACGTCCCAGTGAGTGCAGACATCGTACAGTAATGGTTGTTTTATTTTGTTTGTAGTTTGTGTTTATTGTTTATTCATGCTAATAGATGCTAAGTGTTACACTAGAGCAGGGGTGTCAAACTCAAATACAGATTGGGCCAAAATTCTAAACTGACCAAAGCTGAGGGCCAAAGTTGAACAACTTAACCTTTTAATGGGGACTCAAACAAGTTTTGCATTGAATATTGAACAAGCAAGGCTTATATAACTTTATAGCAGGGGTAGGGAACCTATGGCTCGCGAGCCAGATGTGGGTCTTTTGATGACTGCATCTGGCTCTCTGATAAATCTGAGCTGACGTTGCTTAACACGATAAGTAATGAATAATTCCACTTGTAATCACAGTGTTAAAAATAATGTTGAAAATATAAAACATTCTCATGCATTTTTAATCCATCCACCCGTTTTCTACCGCACCTGTTCAAGAAGTTGCCTTAATGGTAAGAAGTTATTTATTTATTATTGGTTAGTGTGGGGCTTGCCCTCCTGGGGGTTCTTCAGACCACCAAGCACCGACATGAGAGGCTGTTTCAGGGTTACAATATTGTTTTATTTTTCAATAAGTTTCCAGCAATAGTATTTCCAGCCCCAACCCTGTCTCTCCTCCTGGCTGCTGCTTATAACAGAGCGACAGGTGATTAGATAACAAGGCCCAGATGAGCCATCTACGCACTTGTCGCTGCAGGCCCGTGGGCCACACCCCTTCCACAGTTAGCTTCAGAATAACAATGTTATTACAAAGAATAAGAGACCTATTATACTCTAAAATGTTGGTCTTACTTAAAAATGCACGTGTTTACTTGTGTTCAGTGTTAAAAAAATATTATATGACTCTTACGGAAATATATTTTAAAATCCATCCATCCATCCATCATCTTCCGCTTATCCGAGGTCGGGTCGCGGGGGCAACAGCCTAAGCAGGGAAATCCAGACTTCCCTCTGCCCAGCCACTTCGTCTAGCTCTTCCCGGGGGATCCCGAGGTGTTCCCAGGCCAGCCGGGAGACATAGTCTTCCCAACGTGTCCTGGGTCTTCCCCGTGGCCTCCTACCGGTTGGACGTGCCCTAAACACCTCCCTAGGGAGGCGTTCGGGTGGCATCCTGACCAGATGCCCGAACCACCTCATCTGGCTCCTCTCGATGTGGAGGAGCAGCGGCTTTACTTTGAGTCCCTCCCGGATGGCAGAGCTTCTCACCCTATCTCTAAGGGAGAGCCCCGCCACCCGGCGGAGGAAACTCATTTTGGCCGCTTGTACCCGTGATCTTATCCTTTCGGTCATGACCCAAAGCTCATGACCATAGGTGAGGATGGGAACGTAGATCGACCGGTAAATTGAGAGCTTTGCCTTCCGGCTCAGCTCCTTCTTCACCACAACGGATCGGTACAACGTCCGCATTACTGAAGACGCCGCACCGATCCGCCTGTCGATCTCACGATCCACTCTTCCCTCACTCGTGAACAAGACTCCTAGGTACTTGAACTCCTCCACTTGGGGCAGGGTCTCCTCCCCAACCCGGAGATGGCACTCCACCCTTTTCCGGGCGAGAACCATGGACTCGGACTTGGAGGTGCTGATTCTCATTCCGGTCGCTTCACACTCGGCTGCGAACCGATCCAGCGAGAGCTGAAGATCCCGGTCAGATGAAGCCATCAGGACCACATCATCTGCAAAAAGCAGAGACCTAATCCTGCGGTTACCAAACCGGAACCCCTCAACGCCTTGACTGCGCCTAGAAATTCTGTCCATAAAAGTTATGAACAGAATCGGTGACAAAGGACAGCCCTGGCGGAGTCCAACCCTCACTGGAAATGTGTTTGACTTACTGCCGGCAATGCGAAACAAGCTCTGGCACTGATCGTACAGGGAACGGACCGCCACAATAAGACAGTCCGATACCCCATACTCTCTGAGCACTCCCCACAGGACTTCCCGAGGGACACGGTCGAATGCCTTCTCCAAGTCCACAAAGCACATGTAGACTGGTTGGGCAAACTCCCATGCACCCTCAAGAACCCTGCCGAGAGTATAGAGCTGGTCCACAGTTCCACGACCAGGACGAAAACCACACTGTTCCTCCTGAATCCGAGGTTCGACTATCCGGCGTAGCCTCCTCTCCAGTACACCTGAATAAACCTTACCGGGAAGGCTGAGGAGTGTGATCCCACGATAGTTGGAACACACCCTCCGGTCCCCCTTCTTAAAGAGAGGAACCACCACCCCGGTCTGCCAATCCAGAGGTACCGCCCCCGATGTCCACGCGATGCTGCAAAGTCTTGTCAACCAAGACAGCCCGACAGCATCCAGAGCCTTAAGGAACTCCGGGCGGATCTCGTCCACCCCTGGGGCCTTGCCACCGAGGAGCTTTTTAACTACCTCAGCGACCTCAGCCCCAGAAATAGGAGAGTCCACCACAGATTCCCCAGGCACTGCTTCCTCATAGGAAGACGTGTTGGTGGGATTGAGGAGGTGTTCGAAGTATTCCTTCCACCTATCTACAACATCCGCAGTCGAGGTCAGCAGAACACCATCCGCACCATACACGGTGTTGATAGTGCACTGCTTCCCCTTCCTGAGGCGGCGGACGGTGGTCCAGAATCGCTTCGAAGCCGTCCGGAAGTCGTTTTCCATGGCTTCCCCGAACTCTTCCCATGTCCGAGTTTTTGCCTCCGCGACCGCTGAAGCTGCACACCGCTTGGCCTGTCGGTACCTGTCCACTGCCTCCGGAGTCCTATGAGCCAAAAGGACCCGATAGGACTCCTTCTTCAGCTTGACGGCATCCCTCACCGCTGGTGTCCACCAAGGGGTTTTAGGATTGCCGCCCCGACAGGCACCAACTATCTTGCGGCCACAGCTCCGATCTGCCGCCTCGACAATAGAGGTGCGGAACATGGTCCACTCGGACTCAATGTCCAGCACCTCCCTCGTGACATGTTCAAAGTTCTTCCGGAGGTGGGAATTGAAACTTTGTCTGACAGGAGACTCTGCCAGACGTTCCCAGCAGACCCTCACAATGCGCTTGGGCCTGCCAGGTCTGTCCGGCATCCTCCCCCACCATCGCAGCCAACTCACCACCAGGTGGTGATCGGTAGAAAGCTCCGCCCCTCTCTTCACCCGAGTGTCCAAAACATGAGGCCGCAAATCCGATGACACAACTACAAAGTCGATCATGGAACTGCGGCCTAGGGTGTCCTGGTGCCAAGTGCACATATGGACACCCTTATGTTTGAACATGGTGTTTGTTATCGACAAACTGTGACGAGCACAAAAGTCCAATAACAAAACACCACTCGGGTTCAGATCCGGGCGGCCATTCTTCCCAATCACGCCTCTCCAGGTTTCACTGTCGTTGCCAGCGTGAGCGTTGAAGTCTCCCAGTAGGACAAGGGAATCACCCGGGGGAGCACTTTCCAGTACTCCCTCGAGTGTTCCCAAAAAGGGTGGGTACTCTGAACTGCTGTTTGGTGCATAAGCACAAACAACAGTCAGGACCCGTCCCCCCACCCGAAGGCGGAGGGAGGCTACCCTTTCGTCCACCGGGTTGAACTCCAACGTACAGGCTTTGAGCCGGGGGGAAACAAGAATTGCCACCCCAGCCCGTCGCCTCTCACTGCCGGCAACGCCAGAGTGGAAGAGGGTCCAATCCCTCTCGAGAGAAGTGGTTCCAGAGCCCTTGCTGTGCGTCGAAGTGAGTCCGACTATATCCAGCCGGAATTTCTCGACTTCGCGCACTAGCTCAGGCTCTTTCCCCCCCAGTGACGTGACGTTCCACGTCCCAAGAGCTAGCTTCTGTAGCCGAGGATCGGACCGCCAAGTGCCCTGCCTTCGGCTGTCGCCCAGCTCACAATGCACCCGACCTCTATGGCCCCTGCTATGGGTGGTGAGCCCATTGGAGGGGTGACCCACGTTGCCTCTTCGGGCTGTGCCCGGCCGGGCCCCATGGGAACAGGCCCGGCCACCAGGCGCTCGCCATCGTGCCCCACCTCCGGGCCTGGCTCCAGAGGGGGGCCCCGGTGACCCGCGTCCGGGCGAGGGAAATCTGGGTCCATGGTTTTTCATCTTCATAAAGGTCTTCGAGCTGCTCTTTGTCTGATCCCTCACCTAGAACCTGTTTGCCTTGGGAGACCCTACCAGGGGGCTTTATGCCCCCGGACAACATAGCTCCTAGGATCATTGGGACACGCAAACTCCTCTACCACGATAAGGTTGCAGCTCAGAGAGGATATTTTAAAATATTTGGCTTTTTGGCTCTCTCAGCCAAAAAGGTTCCCGACCCCTGCTTTATAGTGACATGCAAAATCGAGTTTTGTTGTTAGCAGGGGTGTATATTGTAGCGTCCCGGAACATTTAATGTTGCAAAGGGTTCTGGGTATTTTTTCTGTTGTGTTTATGTTGTGTTACGGTGCGGATGTTACCCCGAAATGTGTTTGTCATTCTTGTTTGGTGTGGGTTCACAGTGTGGTGTAACAGTGTTAAAGTTGTTTATACGGCCACCCTCAGTGTGACCTGTATGGCTGTTGACCAAGTATGCTTTGTATTCACTTGTGTGTGTGTAGAAGCTGCATATATTACGTGACTGGGCCGGCACGCTGTTTGTATGGAGGAAAAGCGGACGTGACGACAGGTTGTAGAGCAGGGGTGTCAAACTCAAATACAGAGTGGGGTAAAATTCTAAACTGAACAAAGCCGAGGGCCAAAGTTGAACAACTTAACCTTTTAATAGGGACCCAAACAAGTTTTGCATTGAATACTGAACAAGCAAGGCTTATATAACTTTATAGTGACATGCAAAATCGAGTTTTGTTGGTAGCGGGGGTGTATATTTTAGCATCCCGGAAGAGTTAATGCTGCAAGGGGTTCTGGGTATTTGTTCTGTTGTGTTTATGTTGTGTTACGGTGCGGATGTTACCCCGAAATGTGTTTGTCATTCTTGTTTGGTGTGGGTTCACAGTGTGGTGTAACAGTGTTAAAGTTGTTTATACGGCCACCCTCAGTGTGACCTGTATGGCTGTTGACCAAGTATGCCTTGCATTCACTTGTGTGTGTGTAGAAGCCGCATATATTTTGTAACTAGGCCGACACGCTGTTAGTATGAAGGAAAAGCGGACGTGACGACAGGTTGTAGAGGATGCTAAAAGCAGTACCTTTTAGGCACGCCCTCAATATTGTTGTCCGGGTGGAAATTCGGGAGAATGGTTGCCCCGGGAGATTTTCGGGGGTTGGGGGGCACTGAAATTCGGGATTCTCCTGTAAAAATCGGGAGGGTTGGCAAGTATGAGAATTAGCGTTGAATGTGGTGATACAGCGGCACCGCCACTGTATAATACCGGTGGGCCAGTTCTAAAGGTAATTTATTATTGCCTCAAGGGCCAAATGAAATGACACGGCGGGCCAGAGTTTGACACCCATGCACTAGAGCCTGATCTGCGTCGCAACCAGCTTCTAAAACTTGTAGCTCATAAATCCATAAATCAAAAATATAAGGGTCTGGATCATTATTTGACCCAAAGTAGTCTTTGTTGGCTGTCAGGAAGTCTGCCATGACTGTGGAAGGAAATCGCGAACGTTGCAGTGTGCTCTGTGAAACCAATGAATACCAAAGAAAAAAAGTTATGTCAATGCTTCAAATGACCAAAATATGGTAAATATTACCAGAGGTGGGTAGTAACGCGCTGCATTTACTCCGTTACATCTACTTGAGTGAGTTTTGGGATAAATTGTACTTCTGAGAGTAGTTTTTATGCAACATACTTTTACTTTTACTCCGCTCCATTTATCTACAATCAGCTCGTAACTCGCTACTTTTTTTTTTTTTATCAATCTGTTAATGCACGCTTTGTTTGTTTTGATATTGTCAGACACGCATTCAAAGTAGGAACTACGCATGCCTGCGTTTCACCAATCAAATGCAGTCACTGGTGACGTTGGACCAATCAAACAAAACCAGGCGGTCACGTGACCGTCACACGTCGAATCCGACCTAAAAAAGTTGAAAAACTTATTGGGGTGTTACCATTTGGTGGTCAATTGTACGGAATATGTACTCAATCTACTATTAAAAGTTTCAATCAATCAATCAAAAGTGTAAAGGAAAAAAGACACTTTTTATTTCAACCGTACTTCCTGTCAAAAGCCTAAAGACTGATCGCACAGTTCCTGTCTTCACAATAAAAGCGCTGCTCTATCGCGCCTGCGCTAACAAAATAAGAGTCTCCGAAAGCCAGCGCAAACAAGCTAGCAAAATACGGTGTTTGCCGCCAATGTATTTCTTGTAAAGTGTATAAAAACGAATATAGAAGCTGGACAAATAAGATGCCAAATACCAACGATTTTCATGTGGTATTAGACAGAAAAGAGGACCTTTTTTTCTCCTCCAATTGAAAATGTGGACATTATCAGCACTATACTGTCTGATTCCAATCAATGCAAGTCATCAGAATCAGGTAATACACCAATTTATATTCTTGTCTTCATGAAAGATAGGAATCTATATGTTAAACATGCATGTATATTCATTAAAAAACCTTTAACATGTGAACAAAAACGGCAAAATAAATAACTATAAATTATATACTGTATATATATATATATATATATATATATATGAGGTGGATCACCTCGACTTGGTCATTTATTAAGTAATTGATTAACGTTGAAAAACTTATTGGGGTGTTACCATTTAGAGGTCAATTGTACGCAATATGTACTGTACTGCAATCTACTAATACAACTTTTAATCAATCAATCAATCAATCAATAAATGCCTACTGAGCCTATGGTGCTGTTAGTTATTGTGGCTCAATTTGCCTTATTTTTTTTTATTTTGATATATTATTATTTAATATATATTATTGTTTTAGTTGCTAAATAGATATTCCTGGCTATGAATTTGCTCATTGCTATTTTTATGTTTTTGTGCATTATTTGTTGCTGGAATCATTAAACAAACAGGTTATTCATCAGTTACTCAGTACTTGAGTAGTTTTTTCACAACATACTTTTTACTTTTACTCAAGTAAATATTTGGGTGACTACTCCTTACTTTTACTTGAGTAATAAATCTCTAAAGTAACAGTACTCTTACTTGAGTACAATTTCTGGCTACTCTACCCACCTCTGAATATTACATGTTATAATGAATGTTACTACAATACATACAGTCGCGATTAAAAGTTACACCTAATGTCATGGCTTGTCTTGAGTTTCCAATAATTTCTGCAACTCCTATTTTTTTGTGATAGTTATTCGTCACAAAAAAGCATTCATGAAGTTTGGTTCTTTTAAGAATTTATTATGGGTCTACTGAAAATGTGACCTGCGATGTGGTGGCGACTTGTCCAGGGTGTATCCCGCCTTCCGCCCGATTGTAGCTTAGATAGGCACCAGCGCCCCCCGCGAACCCAAAAGGGAATAAGCGGTAGGAAATTGATGGATGGATGAAAATGTGACCGAAATCTGCTGGGTCAAAAGTAAAAAATACAGCAATGTTAATATTTGGTTACATGTCCCTTGGCAAGTTTCTCTGCAATAAGGTACTTTTAGTATCAATCAATCAATCAATCAATCAATGTTTACTTATATAGCCCTAAATCACTAGTGTCTCAAAGGGCTGCACAAACCACTACGACATCCTCGGTAGGCCCACATAAGGGCAAGGAAAACTCACACCCAGTAGGACATCGGTGACAATAATGACCCAGTGGGACGTCGGTGACAATGATGACTATGAGAACCTTGTAGAGGAGGAAAGCAATGGATGTCGAGCGGGTCTAACATGATACTGTGAAAGTTCAATCTATAATGGATCCAACACAGTCGCGAGAGTCCAGTCCAAAGCAGATCCAACACAGCAGCGAGAGACCCATTCACAGCGGAGCCAGCAGGAAACCATCCCAAGCGGAGGCGGATCAGCAGCGCAGAGATGTCCCCAGCCGATACACAGGCAAGCAGTACATGGCCACCGGATCGGACCCCTTCCACAAGGGAGAGTGGGACATAGAAGAAAAAGAAAAGAAACGGCAGATCAACTGGTCTAAAAAGGGAGTCTATTTAAAGGCTAGAGTATACAAAGGACTTTTAAGGTGAGACTTAAATGCTTCTACTGAGGTGGCATCTCGAACTGTAGTAGCCATCCACAAGCTTTTGGCAAGCTTCTGATTTAATTTTTGACCACTCCTCTTGACAAAATTGGTGCAGTTTTCTGACATGGACTCGTTTCTTCGGCATTGTCCACACGTTTAAGGCAGTGTTCCAACAGGACAATGAACCCAAACACACGTCAAAAGTGGTAAAGGAATGGCTTAATCAGGCTGGAATTAATGTTTTGGAACGGCCCTCCCAAAGTCCTGACTTAAACACGAGGACAATGCCGAAGAAACAAGTCCATGTCAGAAAAACAACAAATTTAGCAGAACTGCACCAATTTCGCTAAGAGCAGTGGTCAAAAATTCAAGCAGAAGCTTGCCAGAAGCTTGTGGACCGCTACCAAAAGCGCCTTATTGCAGCGAAACTTGCTAAGGGACATGTAACCAAATATTAACATTGCTGTATATACAAACCCCATTTCCATATGAGTTGGGAAATTCTGTTGGATGTAAATATAAACGAAATACAATGATTTGCAAATCATTTTCAACCCATATTCAATTGAATATGCTACACAGAACATTTTTGCAAATAATCATTAACTTTAGAATTTAATGCCAGCAACACGTGACAAAGAAGCAGGGAAAGGTGGCAATAAATACTGATAAAGTTGAGGAATGCTCATCAAACACTTATATGGAACATCCCACAGGTGTGCAGCCTATTGGGAACAGTTGGGTGCCATGATTGGGTATAAAAGCAGCTTTCATGAGATGCTAAGTAATTCACAAACAAGGATGGTGTGAGGGTCACCAATTTGTAAGCAAATTGTCGAACAGTTTTAGAACAACATTTGTCAACGAGCTATTGCAAGGAATTTAGGGATTTTACCATCTACGGTCTGTAAAATCATCAAAAAGTTCAGAGAATCTGGAGGAATCACTGCACGTAAGCGATTATATTATGGACTTTTGATCCCTCAGCGGAACTGCATCAAAAACCGACATCAGCGTGTAAAGGATATCACCACATGAGCTCAGGAAAACTTCATAAAACCACTGTCAGTAACTATAGTTGGTCGCTGCATCTGTAAGTGTAAGTTAAAACTCTGGTATGCAAAGCCAAACCCATTTATCAACAATATCCTGAAACCCCGCCTGCTTGGCTGGGCCCGAGCTCACTTAAGATGGACTGATGCAAAGTGGAAAGGTGTTCTGTGGTCTGACGAGTCCACATTTCAAATTATATTTGGAAACAGAGGACGTGGTGTCCTCCAGAACAAAGAGGTAAATAACCATTCGGATTGTTATCGGCGCAAATTTCAAAAGCCAGCATCTGTGATGGTATGGGGGTGTATTAGTGCCCAAGGCATGGGTAACTTACACATATGTGAAGGCACCATTAATGCTGAATGGTCCATACAGGTTTTGGAGCAACATATCTTGTCATCCAAGCAACGTTATCATGGAAGCCCCTGCTTATTTCAGCAAGACATGTGTTACAACAGCGTGGCTTCGTAGAAAAAAAGAGTGCGGGTACTTTCCTGGCCCGCCTGCAGTCCAGACCTGTCTCCCATCAAAAATGTGTGGCGCATTATGAAGCGTAAAATACTACAGCGGAGACCCCAGAGTGTTGAACAACTGAAGCTCTACATAAAACAAGAATGGGAAAGAATTCCACTTTCAAAGCTTCAACAATTAGTTTCCTCAGTTCCCAAATGTTTATTGAGTGTTGTTAAAACAAAATGGGATGCAACACAGTGGTGAACATGTCCTTTCCCAACTACTTTGGCACGCGTTGCAGCCTTGAAATTCTAAGTTAATTATTATTTGGAAAAAGTTTATGAGTTTTAACATCAAGTATCTTGTCTGTGTAGTGCATTCAATTAAATGTGGGTTGAAGAGGATTTGCAAATCATTGTATTCCGTTTATATTTACATTAAACACAATTTCCCAACTCATATGGAAACGGTGTTTGTATACTTTTGACCCAGCAGATTTGGTCACATTTTCAGTAGACCCATAAAAAACTCATAAAAAAAATAAATAAATCAAAATTAATGTTTTTTTGTGGTCCAATCACTCTATGACAAAAAATAAGAGTTGTAGAAATGATTGGAAATGCAAGACAGCCATGACATTACACTCTTTTCAACTTTTGATCGGGTTTTTGGATGTTTTTTGTGAGGACTCTTCTTCGGCATGGCAATGCCGGTGTGGTTTTCCCGTGGATGCGTCGAAGCAGAACACAGCAAAAGTAAGATATAAGGTATTTATTTAATAACAAAAGTCTATGAACAAAAATACTGGTGTAAAGAGAAAGAGTAAACAAAACATTTAGCATGAAAGCTAGACAATAAAGTGGCTTGGCGTGAGAGCTAGCGAGAAAATACATACGAATGATGAGAGTCGTCACTGATGCGCGTGGGCAAATTAGGATCCGAGAATGAGTGAACAGAAAAGGTGAGCTTAAATAGGAGGGTGATAATTATTAGCAGGTGTGCGGGGCGAGACAGAGAATGAAAAAACAAACACGTGAAGATCTGAGCAGCAGATCGCAACAGTATTCCCCCCCAACAAAAGACAGATACCAGATGTCTTAAAAAACAAACAAAAACTTGAACCCCCTCCCCAAAACCAGAAAAGTTCACAAACGAAGGGAGGGCGGAGGGAGGCCACGGTGGAGGGTCGCCAGATCGCATGTCCCCGAATCCACCGAGGACACATCATGTGGCGGCGGCGGGTGGAACGCTGCTGCCGAAAAAGTTTTGGCGGGCGACCTCGAAAAGGCCACATTAGTGGCCGCATCGCAGGATGAGGTGCCCGGCGAGGCGGACGACCCGGGCACGGCCACATCCGTGGCCGACATGGAGGAGGGAGTGTCTGGCGAGGAGGATGACCTCGCAGAGGCCACGCCCGTGATCGACGTGGTGGACGACGCCTCAGCACCGAAATCCCAGCAGGCTTGGAAGCAGCAGACGAGGGTGCGGGGACTGCAGCCAAAGCAGGCCCGAGTGCAGCTGGCGAGGATGATGCGGGTGCTGCAGCCGCAGGAGTCGTCGGAGGCGGCCTGGGAGCCGCAGGAGTCGTCGGAGGCGGCCTGGGAGCCGCAGGAGTCGTCGGAGGCGGCCTGGGAGCCGCAGGAGTCGTCGGAGGCGGCCTGGGAGCCGCAGGAGTCGTCGGAGGCGGCCTGGGAGCCGCAGGAGTCGTCGGAGGCGGCCTGGGAGCCGCAGGAGTCGTCGGAGGCGGCCTGGGAGCCGCAGGAGTCGTCGGAGGCGGCCTGGGAGCCGCAGGAGTCGTCGGAGGCGGCCTGGGAGCCGCAGGAGTCGTCGGAGGCGGCCTGGGAGCCGCAGGAGTCGTCGGAGGCGGCCTGGGAGCCGCAGGAGTCGTCGGAGGCGGCCTGGGAGCCGCAGGAGTCGTCGGAGGCGGCCTGGGAGCCGCAGGAGTCATCAGCGTAGAAGCAAACGGCGACGTCGTAGAGGCAGGCGTATTAGTCGTCGGCAGTGCTTGGCGGCGTGGAGCTGGTACCGGCGCTTGGCGGCGTGGAGCTGGTACCGGCGCTTGGCGGCGTGGAGCTGGTACTGGAGTAGGCTCCAGCCCTGTCGACACAGTTGTAGGCTCCAGCCCTGTTGTCGACGTTGGTGTGGGCTCCAGCCCCGTCGTCGACACTGGTGCTGGAGTAGGCTCCAGCTCTGGAGCTGGTACTGGAGTGGGCTCCAGCTTTGGAGCTGTTGCTGGAGTGAGATCCAGGCTAAAGTCTGTAACTGGTATGAGAACCAGTTCTGGGTCGGAGGCTGGTGTGAGAACCAGGTGGGAGTCTAGTGCTGGTTTGAGAACCAGGCTAGAGTTCAAAACTGGTGTGAGAACCAGACTAGAGTTCAAAACTGGTGTGAGAACCAGGCCCGAAAAAGCTGCTGGTGTGTGAACCAGGCGAGAGTCGAATTCTGGCGTGAAAACCAGGTTAGTGTCATGTGCTGGTGTGAGAACCAGACTGGGAGCAGGTGTCGGCTTCAGCCGAGGAGCAGGTGTCGGCTTCAGCCGAGGAGCAGGTGTCGGCTTCAGCCGAGGAGCAGGCACAGGGGTCTGCCGAGGAGAACTAGGGGACTGGCTGTGAGCAGGACTAGGACTATGATGAGTGATAAGACAAACACTAGGACTCGGGCAAGGACTTGAGAGAGGACCAGGACTTACAATCACACTAGTGCTTTGAGAAGGGCTTGGGCAACGACCAGGACTTACAGTCATACCAGGGCTTGGGCAAGAACTAGGACGAACGGTCAAACTAGGGCTTGGGCAAGGACTGGGACTAACAATCAAACTGGTGCTCGGGCAAGGACTAGGACAAAGACTAGGACTTACAGTAACACTGGGGCTCGGACAAGAACTTGGGTAAGGACTAGGGTTCGGACGGAACACAGGTGGAGGAGGTCTACAAGGCCGTTGAGACTTGGCCGGGGAAAAAACAGGTGGAGGAGGTCTACAAGGCCGTTGAGACTTGGCCGGGGGAAAAACAGGTGGAGGAGGTCTACAAGGCCGTTGAGACTTGGCCAGGGGAAAAACAGGTGGAGGGCTAGGAGGCTTAGTAGTTTTAAGAAGAGGTAGCGTCTGCCCTACCTCCGCAACACAGCTATAGGCCGTAGCCCCCCCCTCCAGACGGGAATCCCAGACCCGTTCCCTGTGGTCAGGGACTGACCATAAGGGAGGGTGGTGGGAGGTTTGGAGGCAGGCAGACCCCTCCCCTCTATATTGTCCAGAGTGTCCCTTTGAAAAGGGAGAAAAAACTTTGGACTTGGGCAGAGAATGAGGTTTAAACGGTGGGTTAGAAGAAAAACTAGGTGACTGAGGTTGACTAGAATAATAAGAAAAAATATCCTGATACTTTTGTATCTTATTATTAATGTTATTGTCATTTGAAAATGGCTGAGAAAACGAATCTTCCCCTAAAAATTCCTTGTTGATGACGTCATCATCGGAGGACGGGCCCGCGCCACCGGGGGGCGTCGACGAAATGACGTCATCTGCGCGGGACACAAGTTGGGAATTTGCCCAGTCGGTAAAACTGTTAGCAAAGTGTGTTATTGGGTCCCCAAACAATGGTGTAGGGGTCCTGTGTGCCGACTGTAGGCTGCTGTGTTCGTGAGGAGGGAGACATGGAGTGGGAAAGGCTCTGTCGCCCGACGAAGCCATACTTCGCGGCTTCCGCCGACGCGGACGAGCGCGAGCGCTGCGGGAGGGAAACTCACCGCTCCCGGAAGCATCGATCGGAACCAGTCTTCCCTCCAGGTCCCACATCATGCTTTCGTCTGGATTGCATCGGAGAGTCTCAGCCTCCATCGCTCGGAATACCCTCCATGTGCCTTCGTCGAAGGTCTCCTCGTGGTTGCCAGACGCGGAAAAACTCTTTAATGCTCGGATCCTACTGTGAGGACTCTTCTTCGGCATGGCAATGCCGGTGTGGTTTTCCCGTGGATGCGTCGAAGCAGAACACAGCAAAAGTAAGATATAAGGTATTTATTTAATAACAAAAGTCTATGAACAAAAATACTGGTGTAAAGAGAAAGAGTAAACAAAACATTTAGCATGAAAGCTAGACAATAAAGTGGCTTGGCGTGAGAGCTAGCGAGAAAATACATACGAATGATGAGAGTCGTCACTGATGCGCGTGGGCAAATTAGGATCCGAGAATGAGTGAACAGAAAAGGTGAGCTTAAATAGGAGGGTGATAATTATTAGCAGGTGTGCGGGGCGAGACAGAGAATGAAAAAACAAACACGTGAAGATCTGAGCAGCAGATCGCAACATTTTTAGGCGGAATAAATCAAATCCCCATTATGTGTATTGTTAGCGGCCTCTTGCGATTTACAATGTACAAAAAAAGAGACCGGTGTGTGTTTTTGTCTTAAATAGGGATTGTCTGGGATAGGCAAAATTCCAAACAAGTGCAGTTCCCCTTTCATGTACCAGTAAATGGAGCATTATTGGTGGGTTTTTTTTAAACATTTTTTTTAGAGCGTTTTATAAGCAGAGCAGCCTATTGAAGTATTTCAATATTTAGTGTGCCACTTTGGAAGTTTCCGTGATCCAAGATGTGGAGCGAAGAGATAAAAATGCACTATACTTAATGAACAAAACAAAAGAAATCAAGCAGCTGCAAGTGCACACAAAACAAAACCCTAGTGCAGCTGGGAGTGCACAAGAAGCAAAGGACTGTGAGGCGAAACTAATGATAAACCCTTAAAATCCAACAAACCTTCAATGAAACAGCAATGCAAACTGAATGGGAAAGGATGGTATGTGAAGCCCTCGGATAAGTCAAACGAAAACAGGTGTGTTGGCAAACAAGGTAGAGGGACTGCAAGACAAGTATCAAAGGAAGTAGATTTGAAAAATAAGAGCGCAACACAGGAACTAAACGCTCGACAAAGGAAAACAAAGGGAAAAAAAAGACGTATGACCCACCTGGAAAAAGAAGAGGCAGAAAAGGGAAAGACATATGTGTTCTTGTCTCACATAAGGATTGTGAATAATGCAGCTAATAATTCAAAACAACCTTTAATAAGACACAGCACAGTTCTACACCATGGCAAATTAATATAACAATGTTGTTCAATAAAAAAACTGTCACGCCTGTAGATTATGTTTTGTTTTTTGCCATGTTTGCTCAAGTTATGTTTAGTTTTTTGGACATTTAGTTATGTCTTTGCACTTCCTGTATCGTTTTCGTCTCCATGCCAACCCATTAGTTCCACCTGGTCTCCTAGTCACGTCCCTGTCCTCAGCCTCACACCTGTTTTCACTAATCATCACAGCTGCTATTTAAGCCATTCTGTTTCTTTACTTCGTCCTGGCAACTTCACCTACCTAAGCTGCACCTCCTTCACGCCCTCGATCACCTCCTGCTAATGATATCCATGCTGCTTTTTCCTCATACTCTTTCTCGTCACAGTAAGTGTTTTTGTTTTAGTTGGTCATAGTTCTGCCATTGTGCAAGCTTTTGTTTCATGTTCATAGTTTATGCCATAGTACAAATGTTTGTTTCCATAGCCATTGTGAGCGCTTTTTGTTTTTCTTTTAGTAGTTATAGTGTTAAATAAATAAACACGTACTCACGTTCACGCCTGGCTCGTCCCAAATTCCCTCTGCGACGAAGAAACCATACAAATCCAAGTCCAAGTTTGACAGAAGTTGCCAGCAGAAGTTTCTTCGCAGACAATTTGGACGAGGCTTCCTTGGATGTTCTGCTCGCGATGGAAGAGGAAACTCTGCGTTATTCCTCCAAGGAGCGCACAGATCTCATGTGGGGTCCGACCAGTAAACTGGTGCCGATCAGCGCCGTGTCACCGCGGTCCCGGAAGCACAGCTCCCGACGAAGGACGTCAGGGAAGGCTTCCAAGAGCGGATTGGACATGTCGTCTCCACAAGCTCCTCCCCCTCCGGGCGGAAGTGGGCCACGTGCTGCTCGGCGTCCCAAGGATAATGTCTCGCCACCGTCAGCGGATGACATCACAGCTCAGGAGGATTTTTTTTTTCAATGCCTTTTCTTTTGATCACCCACCTCCAGCAGAAGACTCTAGCCCAATAACTATAGTAAAATATTATCAAACCATGATTCTGTACATTACATCAAATCAATCACAGTCATCTAAATTCCATGCCACGCCCCTCCAGGACTCAAGCCCCGCCCACATCACAAAAAAAATGTTTTTCTTCTTCACCCATTCAGGCCCAAGCAGAAGAAGAAAGACTTTGTGGACAGTTTAAAGGGGAGGATTCTGCCCCCCTCCTTACCTCCCTCCGCCCACCCCAAGAGACTGTTCCGGATCGCGGTGAGCGCGTCTGGTATCCGCCCCTTGAGGGGGTGTGGGGCTAGGGCTAGGGCTGGGGGTTGTTCAGATGATGCCAAGCCACAGCCGCCAACACGCCCGCCACCACCGGTTCTTCAGCCTGCTAAGCCACGGCCACCACCACCAGTCTTTCGGCCTACTAAGCCGCAGCTTCCAGGGCTAGCACCAAGTCCTAGTCCACGGCTAGCATCAAGTCCACGGCTAGCACCAAGTCCACGGTTAGCACCATGTCCAAGTCCACGCCCAGCACCACGACTTGTTCCACAGCCAGCACCATGACCTGCTCCACGGCTAGCACCGTGACCCACTCCACGGCTAGCGCCAAGTCCAAGTCCACGGCTAGCGCCAAGTCCAAGTCCACGGTTAGCGCCAAGTCTAAGTCCACGGCTAGCGCCAAGTCCAAGTCCACGGCTAGCGCCAAGTCCAAGTCCACGGCTAGCGCCAAGTCCAAATCCGATGCTAGCGCCAAGTCCAAGTCCGATGCTAGCACCAAGTCCAAGTCCAGCACCAAGTCCAAGTCTGGGGCTAGCACCAAGTCAAGGTCCACGCCTGCCGCCATTGCCTGCACCACGCCAAGCTCCAGTGCTTGCACCACGCCAAGCTCCAGTTCCGCCAGTAGCTGCACCACCCCAAGCTCCAGTGCTTACACCACGTTGGGCCCCAGTGCCTGCACCATGTCGGGCCCCAGTGCCTGCACCACGCCAAGCTCCAGTGCCGCCAGTAGCTGCACCACGTTGGGCCCCAGTGCCTGCACCACGTTGGGACCCAGTGCCTGCACCACGTCGGGTCCCAGTGCCTGCACCACGCCAAGCTCCAGTGCCGCCAGAAGCTGCACCACGCCAAGCTCCAGTGCCTGCACCACGTTGGGCCCCAGTGCCTGCACCATGTCGGGCCCCAGTGCCTGCACCACGCCTAGCTCCAGTGCCGCCAGAAGCTGCACCACGCCAAGCTCCAGTGCCTGCACCACATCGGGCTCCAGTGCCTGCACCACAAGAGGTACCAGTGCCTGCACCACGCCAAGCTCCAGTGCCGCCAGTGCCTGCACCACGTCGGGCCCCAGTGCCTGCACCACGTCGGGCCCCAGTGCCTGCACCACGTCGGGCCCCAGTGCCTGCACCACGTCGGGCCCCAGTGCCTGCACCACGCCAAGCTCCAGTGCCGCCAGTGCCTGCACCACGTCGGGCCCCAGTGCCTGCACCACGGCGGGCCCCAGTGCCTGCATCACGTCGGGTCCCAGTGCATACACCACTACAGGTACCAGTGCATGCTCCACGCCAAGCTTCAGTGCATGCTCCACGCCAAGCTTCAGTGCTTGCACCACGCCAAGCGCCAGCGCCGCCAGTAGCGGCACCACGCCAAGCTTAGTTGCCTACCACGATGTCGACGCATCCGCTTCCTTGACGTCCGCCACGCCAAGGGCGCCGACCTCCTTGTCGGTCACGGATGTGGCCACTACGTGGTCGTACGCCACGCCAAGGGCGCCGACCTCCTCGTCGGTCACGGATGTGGCCACTACGTGGTCGTCCGCCACGCCAAGGACGCCGACATCCTCGTCGGTCACGGATGTGGCCACTACGTGGTCGTCCGCCACGCCAAGGGCGTCGACCTTCCCAGGTTGCCCACCTCGTCAGGTACAGCGGGCCTCTACGCGTCGCCGCCACCTGACTGCCCCGGTGGATACAGGGACACGTGGTTTGGCGACCCACCGCCATGTCCCCCTCCCGCCCTCCCATGACTCTTGATCATAGTTTTGTTTTTGTTTTTTTTGGACATCTTGAATCTGTCCTTAACGGGAGGGGGGGGGGCTCTGTCACGCCTGTAGATTATGTTTTGTTTTTTGCCATGTCTGGTCATGTTATGTTTAGTTTTTTGGACATTTAGTTCTGTCTTTGCACTTCCTGGTTCGTTTTCGTCTCCATGCCAACCCATTTGTTCCACCTGGTCTCCTAGTCACGTCCCTGTACTCATGTTAATAGTTTATGCCATAGTGCAAATGTTTGTTTCCATAGCCAAGTTTTGTACCTCCATTGTGAGCGCTTTTTGTTTTTCTTTTAGTAGTTATAGTGTTAAATAAATAAACATGTACTCACGTTCACGCCTGGCTCGTTCCAAATTCCTTCTGCGTCGAAGAAAGAATACAAATCCAAGTCCAAGTTTGACAAAAACTCTCTATCATCCAAACGAATTACAAAAAGTTTTACATTTGCAAAAGCAGAATAAGAGTACAAGAGTTGCACACACCCACGACGATCTTTGTTCCCTTATTGTTTCTCATTACACTGTTTCGATGATCGCAGATCATGTTCACTCTTTAATTTCCTGTTTGTTTTGATGCAATGGTACCAGAAAAAGAGCCAACAAAATTACCTGGACAAATTCATCCAAAAACTTCATCATCACGTACATAAGTCACTATTAGATGGATATTAAATCATACAGACTGTGTATAGCAAACAAATATCTCAGATATGATTTTTTTTTCTTTTTAATGTCATTGCAGTGAAGCCGCTGTTTATCGGAGCAAGCCTCGCACTGATCGTACTCATCTTGGCAGTAGTCATCTTCATATACTGTATTTCCGACACCAAAAAGGCCACATTTGCACATCTACTGGTATGGAAAAAAGACATTGGACATGTATGGAAAAGAATAATTTCCCAAGAGAAACAACAAATAAAAAATACTTTATTAACCGCAATGTAAGACAATTTTGAAAAGAGACCTTTTATTAAAGACCCGTTTTAGAGAAAAACATTTTCAAAGGGGAACTGCACTTATCTTTGCAATTTTGCCTCTCATTCACTTCCCTTAGGCATTAATTTTTAATGCATTCTAACTAGTAAATAAACGTGAGCAAAAGTCAGCTTACAATGGATGTAATGGAAGTCGCTCTATTCTGCCTATAAGGTGCTCTAAAAAAAACACCCAACCCCCTCCATTAATGTTTTATATACATGCTGATTTTATATATGTAATGTAGTAACAGGCATATTAAAAAAAGAAAAAACATGTACTTTCTACGTATTTTTGCTCATTTTAGGCATACAACTGCGCATTAATTTCACAAATGCATCACGTTTGCTTTTTCCTTCAACAACATCACTGCTTACTATTCAATGCAGACATAATTAGAGCCAACAAAATTTTAATACATCACTTACTGCACAATGTCTGCGCTCACTGAGATGCTGACCAATAGGATGTTGATATATTCCCGTTTAGATGAAGAATGACTATATATTTGAGCATGCTGTATAGAACTATGATGACCATACACGGCAATTCTTGTAAAAAAAAAAATGTCACTCATATCTTGCTTTTGAGTATTTTTTAATGGAATAAAAATAATTTTGATCAGTAGTTGGGAAGGAGTAGGACAAACCGGCTGTAAAATTCATAATTTTTAACCAACTATTGGGTCAAGGAGCACTAAATTGCGCAACCCAAGAGTAGGGTTTGGAATAACCCAACATAGTAGTGAGCATAACTCAGCTTTTGTGTTAAATAAATTCAACCCAAAAGTTGGGTTATGAATCAACTAACATTGAGTTAGCACAAATCAACTTTTGGGTTAAAAAATTTAAAAAGTCATTAATTTTACTTTTTGGAACTGATACCTATAATTTTCGATATTACATTTTAAAGCATTTTATCGGACATCTCTACTAATAAGCAATAATTCTTAGTTAATGGCTTACTGGTTGTTTAATAAGGCCATGCAGAATAAGGCATTAATAAGTACTTAATAATGACTAATTAAGAGCCAATATGTTACTAATTTGCATGTTAATAAGCAACTAGTTAATGGTGAATGTGTTTTCCATGCTTTATTGTTACCGAAATGATGTTATGTTTCTCACAGGTGTGCCCAAGACCACAATGAAATTTGGTTTCCACAGACCAACTAAGAACAGTCACAGCTCAACGCCAGAATTCCAGCAACTCCATCTCTGCGTCCTCACTGGTTAATCCAGACTGTCCTCACTATTCCACCATCAGCCACAACAGCCGCAGAGACAACAGCCATGACCCTTCTCAACCTACAGACGTGACTTACTCCCTTATTAGGTTCAGTGCCACAGCTGAATTGACCATCTATGGCAACTTATGAAAAGTGGTGATGCAGTCTCGTTGAAGCCGCAACTGCATTCCACAATGACTCGTCAGATAACGCAGAATGGCCGTTAACATGATAAAATACAGGAACTTTAGTTAGTTACAAGTTCTCACCTTTTTTTTTTTTGTCTCTTCTCTTTTCTCGTGTTCCACTTTCTAATGCACAGCAACACAGGAGTCAAAATATCATGCAAATGTTCTCACATTCAAAATACAGAGGATACTGTCAAGCACACACAGACACCTGGAGATAGAGAGAATACATATACATAAAGAAGCCACTATTTCATAATGGAACACATCTGCAAAATGCTAAACGGAATAGAAATAACATTGAGAGTGACCAATCTACACCAGGGGTGTCAAACTCATTTTAGATGGGGGGCCACATGGAGAAAAATCTACTCCCAAGTGGGCCGGACTGGTAAAATCCCTGCACGATAACTTAAAAATAAAGACACCTTCCGATTGTTTTCTGTGTTTAAAAATAGAAGAAGTGCATTCTGAAAATGTACAAATCATAATGTTGTTTTTTTACACTTACATGTTGTGGTTAAAAGTATTCTATCTTTAATTTTCGTTATTTATATTTTCTGAATGAATGATGTGATAATGTTCATTAGTCAAATCAATGGTGTTTATTTTCAATCTATCAAGATAAAAAAATATCAAAATCAAATTACAGTATGCCATGTATGTAGTTTGATCATTTTCCTCGATTGATGTACTAACATCGTGTGATTTATTTTGTACATATGTAGCATCATCTACAGCAGGGGTTAACAACCTACCACTCAAAGAGCCATTTTGACCCGTTTCACAAAATAAAGAAAACTATGGGAGCCACAAGACTCTTTTGAAATTTAAAATGAAATAACACAGCGTACAAAGTTTTGTTTTGTTTTGTGCTTTGTATTAAACAGGGGTCTCAGACACACGGCCCGCACCTTAATATGAAAATTTAAAATTAGTGCGAGTTTTGTTTGAATGCCGCTTGACAACATCAAATTTGCCAAATATCTCAATTTTTCCGGGAGACTACCGGGTTTCAGAACCACCTTTCTCTCGACTGTCTGCTAGGTTTCACCCGAACAACAATAATAAGGGCGTGCTATGATGACAATGCGTTTAGCACTCTCCACAACTGTAACAAACAGCTTACCAGCCCATTCGCATGTTGTATGAGGCTTCTGCAGACACACATAAGCGACTGCAAGGCATACTTACTCAACAGCCATACAGGTTATACTGAGAGTGGTGATATAAACAACTTTAACACTCTTACTAATATGCGCCACCCAGTGAATTCACACCAAACAAGAATGACAAACACATTTTGGGAGAACATCCGCACTGTAACATTATAAACGCAACATAAGAAATATTCCGGGCTCTACTATACACCCCCGCTAGCACCGAACTCCTGCGTTTATAATGCGTTACAGTGCGGATGTTCTCCCGAAATGTGTTTGTCATTCTTGTTTGGTGTGGGTTCACAGTGTGGCGCATATTAGTAAGAGTGCTGAAGTTGTTTATATCACAACCCTCAGTGTAACCTGTATGGCTGTTGAACAACTATGCCTTGCAGTCGCTTGCACGTTGAGTCAGCAGCCGCAGACTAGATGTGGCCGGCCGGCACGGACGCTACGACATGTGGTGCAAGGTACTTCTCTTGCTGTGCATGTCAGCCTCTCTGAGCTACTCCAGGATCCGGCACACCACATTCTTACCTTGAATGGTAAAAAGTGTGTCTTTGCTAGATAGATAGATAGATAGATAGACAGATAGATAGTACTTTATTGATTCCTTCAGGAGAATCCCTCAGGAAAATTAAAATTCCAGCAGCAGTGTACAGAATTGAGATCGAATTTAAAAAGTAAATAATGAATAATGTGGGTGTATGTTATTGTTTTGCATCCCCTGTCATCCTAGTAACCCCCCTCCTCCCAGAGAGGAGTTGTAGAGTCTGATGGCATGTGGAACAAAATAGTTTTTGAGTCTATTTGTTCTGCACTTGAGATGAAGCAATCTAGCACTGAACAAGCTCCTCTGGCTACTGATAACGGTATGCAGAGGGTGACTGGCATCATCCATGATGCTCACTTGTTTTTCCACAGTCCTCTTTTCTGCCACCGTCACCAATGAGTCCGGTTTTATTCTGATCGTAGAGCCAGCCCGTCTGATCAGTTTCTCCAGTATGGAGCTGTCCTAAACCATAGGGCCCCATTGTTGGATATCATCCAAAAATTATCAGCTGTGGTCTGAATAGGCATTATCCTTTTCCACCACCTGTGGCAGGAATGACAATATCAAAGAGAAAAAGTCTGAAGCTAAAGCCATAGAATAGTTTCCGAAGCGCAAAAAATATGACTAAAGTGGTAAAGCTGTATTTTCCCTTGCACTTAAATCGCATCAACAGTTTATCTAATAAACATATACATGTTTTTATTTCTTATTACTCATTTAGTTGGAATGTATTTATTT